>NC_041218.1:55556308-55592398 GCF_002837175.3 Physeter macrocephalus
AGCCATAAAAAAGAACAAAATAATGCCATTTACAGCAACATGGATGCAACTAGAGATTATCATACTAAGTGAAGTAAGTCAAAAAGAGAAAGACACCATATGATATCACTTATATGTGGAAACTAAAATATGACACAAATGAACCTATCTAGGAAACAGAAACAGAATCATAGACATAGAGAAGAGACTACTAATTGCCAGGGGGGATGGGGTTGGGGGAGGGATGAAGTGGGAGGTTGGGGATAGCAGATGTAAGCTTTTTTATATAGAATGGATAAATTAAAAGGTCCTACTGTGTAGAGCAGAGAACTATATTCAATACCCTATGATTTTAAGGAAAAGTTTGATAAATTGGACTAAATAAACCGTTGTCAAAAGATACCATTAAGAGAGTGAAAATGCAAGCTACAGGGTGGGAGAGAATATTGCTACAAAGGGGTCATATCCACGATATGTTTAAAAAAAAAACTCCCGTTAAAAAAAAAAATACCCTATGATAAACCATAATGGAAAAGAATATATATTTTAAAAATTATATATATATAAAACTGAATAACTGCTGTACAGCAGTAATTAATACAACATTGTAAATCAACTATACTTCAATTTTTTTTAAGTTATTATCTGAATCTACCACACTAGTATATCCAATGTTTATGATTGTTGTTAAAGAACTTTCATTTTCCCGTACTGGAACACCCATCTCAAAAAACACATGGATTATGTCTACACAAGTAAAGGAATAGAATAAGATCAGATACACATCCAGGCAAAATAAAACTCAGGTTTTCCAGGAGAAAAGGTAAATTCAGTTTTCTATATCTGAGTTATGTACAACTCGGTTGAATTTACCTTAATACCTTGGCCAAAGCATACCATGAACCAGGTCATCGGAGAGCACACTATACATCAGCTATCAGGGCTTGCTAACCCAACCAACTATACTTCAGAGGTTTTCCATAATTAGCATAACTAACTACAAACCTTGTCTTTTATACAGATAAATTATTTATTATGATTAAAGACAATAGAGCTAATACTAATGGTATAAATTAGGAAAAACAATTAGTACATTCATTGAGTGGAGTTCAGTTTTTTTACTTTTTGTTCTATTACAAAGGATGATTATTCATTATTACATGGGGGCTAAGGAGCCTTCTGGAGTATAAATTTGAATTTTATACACTATTGGGATTCAGATGTATAGAAACATGTCTGCAGATAGTGTTTAGGGTACACAACTGGAAATAGAGTAGACCAGCGGTCCCCAACCTTTTTGGCACCAGGGACTGTTTTCATGGAAGACAGTTTTTCCACGGACCAGTTGGGGGTGGGGATGGTTCAGGCAGTAACGCGAGCGATGGGGAGCTATGGGGAGCTATGGGGAGCGATGGGGAGCGGCAGATGAAGCTTCACTCGCTCACCTCCTGCTGTGTGGCTGGGTTCCTGCTGGTCCACAGCCTGGGGGTTGGGGACCCCTGGAGTAGACAATAGTGTCCTTGAGAAACAATTCACCAGAAGACAAAAAGGAATCTAGGGTTCTAGAATTGCAAATCAGATTCAGCAAGGAGACGTAACTATGGGACCACTTAACTAAGCTTGACACATTCATACCATAGTCAACCAGCTCTGCTATGCAGAAGTCAAGTACCCGCATTCCCAACTGCATTGCAAGATGGCAAAATGTTAGCATCTCCAGTTCTGAGAGGGAGAAATCGAGTTTCAACCTTCCTGGCACTAAGATGTCATTGAGGCTGCAGCTTGGGAACAGGGTTCCAACCTGAAGTGGCACTTCAATGTAGCGACAACATCTGAGTTCTGGCTTGGTTACTGAAGTCCCGTCTCTGTTAGCCATGGTAATAAGTGACAACGGACCTATTCTGAAACACAGAATTCCCAGTGATAGGAGAAAGGGAGTCTACAAGGGCCTTAGAAGTAAAGCACAAAAACATCTAGGTTCAATTTGTACTCAGGGGCTGTTGAAAACTAGACCATTCACTCTTTGTATCTTTTCTGAATTTTTAACGATGGTTGGGTAATATTGTTATGAGCAGAAGAAAACAAGAAATGTTGTCTTAAAAAGAATAAATATTATATTCTAGTACAAGCTTAGATTTCCTGTTACTCAATGAAAATGTATAAAGCACCTCCCATATACCAGGCCCAGTGCTAGACAGAGGATATATCAAGATAGAAATGACCTACTTCATACTCACAGTCTCATAGGGAAGACAAATTTTAGTACAGCAATGAATTCTAGCTTACTGGTATCACTAAAGAGGGAATGACCAGCTCTGTTTAGAAGTGCAAAGTCAGGAAGCTGTGAGGTTGATCCAAAAAAAGAACTATTTGAGCTGGGGATTAAAGTATAAGTAGGTGTCCTTCAGCTAGAATGGGAAGATAGGTAGCATAGAAGCATGGAGGTGTAAAATGATGGGATGGAATGTATTGGAAGGACTAACTTTCAGGAATAGAGCAGGTGAAGGAAATACCAGATTGGGTAGGGACACAGGCCAGACAGATCAACAAGTTTATTGTATGACATGAAACTAAATTTGGACTTTGTTCTCTAGGGAATAGGGAAGTCACTGAAAAACTTTAAATGGAGGCTTAACATGATCATATTTGCAATTTAGAAAGATTTATCCATAGACTATCCAGGAGATAGATTTGATAGGGGTCGGGGGCAGCGAGAGCAGTGGTACAAAAGGTGAAGGCTAGTTGGAAGGCTGGAAGAATATCTAAGGAGATGACAGCAGTATCCCAGGACAGAGGCACTAAGTTCCCAAACAGAGGTTGTTGCAGAGGGGATGGATAAAAGAGCAGAGCTAATGAAACATGGTAGGAAGATTGAATTTCCAGGAACTCATGACCAATAGGCCATGAGAAGTGAGAAGAAGAAAGGCATTTAGGATGGGACTTTTAGGATTCTATTAGCCTGAATGACTTAAAGAATGATGCCATTAAACAGGATAGGGAATTCTACAGGAGAAGCAGATTTTTAACCATAACAAAAACAGAATGAGTATTCTGTGCATTGTATGCTGTTTACAAAACACAGTTGTTAAGGAATGCCGTATGGTTTTTTTTTGTTTCAGCATACACAAATATAATTATGAAACACATATAGTTTGTGGCAGTGAAAAGAAAAAGGAAGGTATTTCTCTGCTCCTTTGATAAGGTGTTTTTTTAACACAGTCATGGAGAACAGTCACACAGGGTCTCCCTGGAGCACAAAGAACACCTAGAAAACTGCTGGCCAGGAGACCAGTGCCTTCCTTCCTCAAACAGAGCTTCCTTTCTGCTCAAAATGAAGGCTGCTGGGGTTTATTTTCTTTAAGCATTGCTCTATAGGGATCTTATAATCTTCAGTTTAAAAAAAAAACTATGAAAATGATGTCTTTTTATTATTTTAATAATGAGTTACATTTAATGTTGTTTTAAGACAATAAAAAAGAAATTTATGATTCTGATCTGATTTTCAGACCATAGACTTCTAAGGAAGCCTGTAAGAAATTATGGCCTAACGAGCATGGGATCTCTAAACTTAAACATTCGAATTAATAACAAAAATATGTAATTTTAATTGGTAACATTAATTCTAGAATTTTTTTCCAAGAAAATGAACAAGATATAATAGCTGCTTTTTCTAAAACTGGTCTTCAAGGTAAAAGTGTTAGAAATTTTCCAGTTTGGATTTAAAGTTAGGTTTTACTCAGTTATTAGAAGTTCTCCTTTTTTATGCCAGTTTTTCCAGATGTCTTCAAGAGGCCCTTTAAAGAGATAATAAATTATTTGATCTCTTATTTGTTGAAAATAACCCTATGCTTGAATAAATTAATAAATCACTGACTTGTGACCATTACACATGACCTGAGGCTAAAGTCCACTACCTTCTTCTTCTCAGCTATTTCCATTACTTCAGCTGGTCAAGGAGGCCCCACATTTATTACCAGTGAGTATGTGACATTCCCAGAATTATTAATGGATGCCCCTTTGAACTGTCCCAAGAACAAGTTGTTAGTTCATGCAGCTATAAAATTATTGAACTGGAAGAGACTGATGAGATCACCTGAGCTCACTAATCCCTCACCCAGAGGCATGACCCCACTGAAATGAGGCTCCCTCAGCAAAATGTTTGTATATAGAACAACATTGAAGAAAGAGAAAAAGGGAAAAGAGCAAAGGTGCCAAAATGGTAATGATGAGGAAGCTGTTGATCTTCTTAGAAACAAGGCCCCCTCCTGCACCTCGACTGAACCAGGGAGTGACTCACTGGACAAGGTTTTCTGAGAATCAGAGAACCAGGAATTGAAGCTCAAGGCTTGTGATGATCTGGCTATAACAACCGGCATGTACCCCAGCACATGACCTGGGAAATGATTTCAGACCTCCCTCGTAAGTTGAAGTTGTACTATCTCAAAAGATAAATAATAATGGATTTACACAGTGGTTAGTTATACAGTGTAAGAGCTGGAAGAGTAGGATTAATTTTCATTTTTTAAAAATAGAACCTATGTGAGTGAAATTCCTAACAAAAGCCCACCACGTAATAGGGGCCAGAGTGGAAGTGGACTCACAGGACCAGGAGATGTTCTTTTTTGTTATGTCTTCATCCTGCTCACAAGCCCCTGTGACAACTTGTGCTCCATGGTACATGATTTGAAAACCCTTCCTCATTTATACGGATGAGGAAATGGATCTTTTTGTCAGGGATTGCTTATTTGCAAGGCACAAAAACCTACTCAGTCTCTTAAGTAAAGGGGAAGATACTGATAGCAGAAGGGGGATGCTGATATAACCCGCACATCAAGTGAATGATCTGTCCTCCCAGACCCTAGAGCTGGGATCCCACAAGAGTCTAAGTGTATCTGCTTGTTCTATCTCTGCAGACAGATGTAGCAATGCTGTGAAGTTCAAAGTGGGTTCTTCCCTATTTTCTCAAATTTGACAATTAGACCCATAGCTGGCAACAAAATTGCTGAATAGTCCTCATTCTGATTTCAGAGAACCAGCAGTGGGGTCAGACAGAGGTCGCTGAGAAGCACTTTTCAGCAGAACCAGTGCTACAAAAACTCACCACCTCACTCCTAATACATATAAAAGAGGATAGAGGGAGCCGTGAAGGTCTCCTTTAGTCTGGGAAGATCAGCATTTACGAAGAGAAACTGTGTCCACGTCTTACCTCACTTCACCTCATCACAGGTTAAACCCTTCACCTACTCTACATCCTCACTGAAGAAGATGGACTTGCGTACCACACTGACTAGCCTCACAGTAAATTTATGATAGAAAATTTAAGCGAACTCTCTACACTGTCTAATCTTTGTATATTTCCATAGTGAATTTGGTTTTCCTCTTGTTAAAACTGCTGTATTACACCTTCCCTCTGTGCAAACCAATAATAAACTTGTCTCCTGCACTCAACCGGTAAATTTTTGTTAGGAAATAGACGTAATCAGAAAAGAACTGTCTCGTCTTCTCACCAGCAAATGTATCCACCAATGTACATGCATCTGGTACCCTTAACCTCCACTTATTACAACACTGTCCCTGTCCCCAAGGCCAACTCTTCCATTTCAGAGCTAAATCTAATCCCCTTTTCTACTTAAAAAGCTTATACACATCTTTCCTGTGTCATCAATTTACCCATCTCTGCTGTATTAGTCCCATTAATGCACAGTATTGAAAAATAAGTAAATAAAATACTTTGAGTCAACGTCTCCCTTTAGTTCTTGACCCATTTCTCTGCAAAACTTTAAAACAAAATTTTAATATTTGCTTACTTTGATATTAATATATCTATTCAACTTTCTTTGGATTAGTATTTGCATAGCATATATTTTCCCATCCTATTACTTTCAACCTTTCTGTTTTCCCATATTTTTAGGTATGTCTTCTGAGAGCAACATAGAGTTGTCATTTTTAAATTCAGTCTGGTAATATTTGTTTTTAATGATAGCATTTATGCCATATATATTTCATGTAATTATTGACATGTTTGGACTTCATTCTACCTTCTTACTGTGTGCTACCTATTTCCTCACCAAGTTCTATGTTCTTAATGTCTTTATTATATAGCATTTTTCTGATTGAGAATATTCATTATTCCAGTTTTCCCCTCTATAACAGTAATACATTTTTTTTTACTACTTTTAGAAGTTACTCTAGAGATTACACAATTTAGCAAAACCCAACATTAACTGGCACTTTTACCTTTCCTAATACAATGTGAGAAACTTGTTTCTCTCTGTTGTTGTGTATTTTAATTCTATATATATTTAGACCCAAAAGAAATTATAACTACTGTTTTATTTAGTCATTTAGATTTATACACAATTACCCTTTTGGTTGCTCTTTATTCTTTTCTGCATCTCCTAGTTCCCGTCTGGTTTCATTTTTTCCACTACCTGAAAAAAAAATCTTTAGTGTTCCTTTCAGTGCATAATTCATGTCTGCTGGAAAAAATTCTTTTCTTCACAAGTTTTTGGTCTGAAAATGTCTTTATTTCATTATTGACAGATTTTTTTTTAGATGTTTAGAAATCTAGCTTGGCAGTTATTTTCTTTCTAAACTTTGTAGAAAGTTCCATTGTTTCTGATGAAAACAGAGAAATCTCATTCTAACTGTTGCTTCATGAGGTTCCTGTGGCTAGTTTGTGATTTTTTTTTTTCTTTTTGGCTTAGTTTTCAGTCCTTTTGCTATTGTTAGGCTAAGTGTGGTTTATCCTTTCAGTTATCTTAGTTGGATTTTGTAGTGTTTCTTGAATCTGTGATTTGATATTCATGAACAAGCTTGGAAAATTCTCAGCCATTGTCTTTTTAAATATTGCTTGTGTCCCATTTTCTCTCTCCCCTGCTTCTTCCAAAACTCCAATTATTCATGCTAGATGTTCACACTCTATTTCCTGTCAACCTTAAAAATGAAATAACAAGGTTTTAACTAGCTAAAATGAGCCAAATGCTATAACAGCAGAGAAATTGCAATTTGGGACAAGCAAACTATAACCAGCCATAGGCAAATCTAAGGAGACAAAGAGAAGGTCAGCTTTTATTATGTTTTAGGAGGAAACCGGGGAGGGCTGTGGTGGGTTTTGTTTCGTTTTGTTTTTTAATTGGCTGCAAAAAGTGGGAAGCTTGTTGCTGGATCAGAAGGAAATCTTTTTTCTTCCTTCTGGGGTCTGTAAGCTGGGGTGAGTGATATGTGCATGACAGCCCTCCCTTCATGGCTTCCTGACTCCATTTTGATTTACGCTTCATTTGTTCATTTTCACGCTCTTATTTCATAACCTTCTCTTTGTATTTTCCATTCCTTTTTTTCTTTATATATCATTCTTATAATCATTTTAACCTATCTCCTAGTTCACTAATTCTATCTTCAACTATGTCTAATGTTATTAAATCCATCCACTGAGTTTTTAATTTCAGGTAAATTCAGCTTTAGAAATTTCAATTTTTTTTTTCTAGCTTCCAATTTTCTGTCAGATTTCCTAATCTAACCTTAATCTCCTTGAGCAAAGTAAGAATCTTAAAGATAAGTCCATTATCTGATGCTCCTTTGAGTCTGTTTCTACTGTTAGGGTTTTGGTTTTTTTTCCTTTGTTTTCACTCGTGTCATTTAATCTCCTAATATGACTGGTTATTTTATTGAGTGTCAAACACTGTATATTAAGACACTGTAAAATAATTTGAGGCCTAGAATGATGTTACCTTACTCAAGAATTTATGTTTTCTTCTGGCAGGTAGTTAAGGGGCACTAGCAATGTAAGGTTTCCTTAATTCAGTTTTGTTTTGTTTTTTTTTTTTTTGTGGTACGCGGGCCTCTCACTGTTGTGGCTTCTCCCGTTGCGGAGCACAGGCTCCGGACGCGCAGGCTCAGCGGCCATGGCTCACGGGCCCAGCCGCTCCGCGGCATGTGGGATCTTCCCGGACCGGGGCACGAACCCGTGTCCCTTGCATCGGCAGGCGGACTCTCAACCACTGCGCCACCAGGGAAGCCCTCCTTAATTCAGTTTTAAGGACTGAGTTTATTTGAAGCTGGACATCACTCCCTGCCAAACTTGAACTACTTCTGATTCACACTTATTCCAAGAGTTAGCTTCTTGGTATTCCAGCTCAAAGCCTGGTGGAAGATGACTACCTGGTTGTCCCCGTTGGCACACTCTGGATTACATATTTTGTCCTGTTAGTCTCTTGAAGCTGTTAAAGGTGCTGTTCACTTTCTCAGCCTCTCAACTATATCTTCATAATCTCCTAATGGAAAAGTAGACCTCAGTGTTGGTTTTACCTCTCTGGGTTTCTGTCCTCTTCCAAAACTTAATGTTTTTCACCATTTTGTTAGATATCCAATACCTTCAGGTAAAGAGATTTTGCAATTAGTCTTGCTTTTCTAGTTGTTCTCAGAATTCATATATAAAACTTAGGCAAGCACTGCCAGAAGCAGAAATTCGTAGAGAGAGCTGACTGTAGTCAGTGTCTCTGTGTCCTCTTCTTCCATTTTCTCTTCTATTCTTAACAGCTTTATCCCTCACTGTTCCACTGCAGGCTCTCTTGTCAAGATCACAAAGTGATCAAGTCTCACTCCTCATCTTACTTGCTCATCCAGTAACATTTAACTGAGATGACTTTCTTTCTTGAAACATTTTCTTTACTTGGCTTCTGGGAAACCATACTCTCTGACATGCCTTCTCTGTTTCCTTTTCTGGCTCCTCTTCCTTTCCCCATCATCTTGATGTTAGTAGCGTTAACTTGTGGACCCCCTCTCTTCTCTATCTACACCCACAATGCAGGTGATCTCCTTCAGTCTATGGCCTTAAATATAAAACGTCAAAAGTATGTTGATCAGGTCCAAACTAATATCCCTAGCCTTGACCTTTTATCTGAGCTCCAGATTATTACATCTGTTTTCCTGACAACTTCACTTGAATGTCTAAAAAGCATCTCAAACATTAAGTTCTAAAAATGAAATCTTAATTTCCTACCCATCTCCACCCAGCTGCTCAAAACAGACACTTAGAAGCTACCTTCAATACTGCTCTTTACCTCACTTTCCACATCAAATATATTAGCAAATCCTACTGGTTCCACCATCAGAATATATTCTGCATCCAACTGTGTCTCATCATTAAAATCATCTTGGTTTAAAAAACTATAGTCCTTCTCCTAGAATTCTTGAAACCTCCCAACTGGTCTTTCTGCTCCCACCCTCATCTTCATCCCCTTCCACCACCACCACTCCCACAAAGTATTTCCCACCCAATGTGATGCTTCAAAACTGTAAATGTTATCATGTCATTCCTCTGCACAGAAATCTCCAATGTCTTCCCATAACACAAGATAAAATGCAAACTCTTTATTATGGGATACAAATCCCTAAAACATCTGCACCGTGCCCACTTTTCTGAACTTAACTCCTGCCACTCTTTACCTTACGCAAATCACTCCAATTACATTGGTCCCCTTGCTTTTTCTCAAACACAAACTTATTTCTACCTTAAGGCCTTCATACTTGCTATTTTTTCTGCTGGGAATGCTCTACCTTTCTCAAGATTCATTCTTTTACATCATTACATCTATATTCAGATGGCATCTCTTCCAAGTGATCTCCCCTGACTATCCTATCTAAAATAGTTCTGTTCCTGTACCACTCTCCCCTTTCCCTTGGCTTTATTTAAGAAGTTCTTATTACTATCCAATGTTATATCTTTTATAGGTGTACTTGTGTTTGTCTGGTTGTCTAGTTCCCCCACACATGAGAACAGAGCCATTGTCTTATTTATGACAATATTCTCACAACCTAGAACAGAGCCTGGCACTAGGAGAAACTCAATAAAATATTTGTTAAATGAATGAACAAATGAATAAGGAACACAGTTGTATTATCAATAAATGGTTGAGATGGTGGTGTTTAGGAAACAGAAGTTATTTAGATCTGTGTTTCTCAAAGTGTGGTTCACAGACCAGTAGTATCAGCATCACCTGGGAGCTTATTAAAAATGCAAATTCTGGGACACCCCCACCCCCACTCCAGACCTACTGAGTCAGAAACTGGGGGTGAGGAGAGCAATCTATGTTTTATCAAGTCCCTCTAGAGATTCTGATGCATGATAAGTTTGAGAACCACTGGTTTCAGGGATAGGTCAAACCTGGCCCACTGCCTATTTTTGTAAGTCAAGTTTTATTGAAACACAGCCACTTCCAGTCATTTACATATTGTCTAGGCTGCTTTTGCACTAAAACAGCAGTGTTGAGTAGTTGCAACAGAGATCTTATAGCCCACAAAGCCTATAATATTTACTCTCTGGTCTTTTGCAGAAAAAGTTTAGTTATCCCTAGTTTAGACTAATACCTTACACCATATATTTATGGCAGAGTAAACACATACATGTATCTCCTTCCCATCTAAATACCACTGATATTTAAAGGAAAGATATGGTTAAAGAAGGATCCATAACAAACAGAAAAAAACAGGAAAGCATGGCATTAGTGGACCAGAAAATGTGAGGAATCTCCAGTACACAAACACTTTTGGGGGAGGGGAGAAAGCAGATTTACAGAGAAATGAGTAGGAGAAACTGCAACACAAGATCCCAGTAGAAGCTATTGCAAAAGGAAGCAAAAGTTCCTAAGAAAATCCTGAATGAGTTTTATGCTCTGAGCTCATCAAACCAAATCATTCCTGGAGAAATCATTGGATGAGTCATTAAAGGACCAGTCAGAAGATCTAGCCAGTAACCCTTTGAGCAAAGATCTGTGCAGTTGGCTGCACCTCATTTACAAACCAAGCTAAAAGTCTTTGGGAAAGGCTCCTGGCTTAAGTTCTGGGGCCTGAGAAGCAGAGTCCAGCAAGACTCCACAGTGACAGCAGAGGGCAGGAAAAAAAGGGCATCCTGACTCTAGCATTTGCCACTAGGGTAAACTGTCATGTACAGGTCTCTAAACTGGGTGTTCTGGAATCAGAGACTCCCAGAGTAGCTTCTGGGAATGGAGGGGGACAATGTGCAAGGTAAGGATGGGAAGCCCACTTTTACTCAGTGAACAAGCTACTTACCCACTGTTACAGGTTAAACTGTATCCCTCAAAAAGATATGTTGAAGTCCTAATCCCTAGTACCTCAAAACATGACCTTATTTGGAAATAGGTCATTGAAGGTATAATTAGTTAAGATAAGGTTCTAATGAAGTATGGTGGGCCCTTAATCCAATATGATTTATAGGTCCTTATAAGAAGAGGAGAGAGACAGAGAGAGGAAAACACCATGTGAAGACAAAGAGACACATAGACACAGAGGTAACATGACCATGTGAAGACAAAGGCAGAGCATGGATTTATGCTATCACAGCCAAGCAGTGCCTAGGGCTACCAGAAGCTGGAAGAAGCAAAGAAGGTTCTTCTCCTAGGGCTTGGAGATTGTATGGCCTTGCCAACACCTTGATTTTGGACTTTTAGCCTCCAGAACCGTGAGAGAATAAATATCTATTGTTTAAAGCCACCTAATTTGGGGTACTTTGTTAAGGCAGCCCTAGGAAACTAATACACCAGCCCTCTGGGCCCACATTCCACTGTGCTCTTCCTTTAGCAGCAAAAGTGGAACATGCATTAAAAGACAAGTAAACAGGGATTCTCATCTGGCCAAGGAAACAGACCTTACCAACAATAAGAACAGATAATTATCACCAAGTATTTAAGGAAAATTAACACTATTGGGAAGGATCATCTGATTCAAATAACAGAACTAAAACCTACAGAAAACTAATAGGGGCAACAGAATAAGACCTTAAAATAAGTATAACATATATTTGGAGAGATTTGAGATGATACTACATTCATGAGCAAAAATATGACTGCTATAAAAAAAGAGAACAATTGGAGTTCTTAGGAATTAAAACTATTACTGCCAAAATTTTTTAAAACTGCATAGCACAATATTGTATAATATAGGAGAAAGCACACACAGAAGACAACAAAATACCTTTGGGCATGCAAGAATACATGTGTATTTAAGAACACATATCAGATATACTAAATAGAAACAGTGGTGGGGAAAATGAAAATGCAAATCAGGGATGAAGTTTAGAAAAATAAATGAGTGAAACAAGATTCTTACCTGGACAAATGATAACACTACACTATGAACTAAGGTGTTATAATTAAGTCAACTCTTTACACTCAGACAAGATCGGGCGCATTCAGAGTGGTATGGCCCTAGACAACTCTTTACATTCAGGATTCAAAAAGGAAAAAAAAATGTATTCGTGGAAGAACTGAACTCCAGAACAGATATAGTTAAGGACTAACTTCCAGAACTAAAAGACTAAACTGAGGACTCCTCCCAGAATGCAGTACAAAAAAAAAAGGAAAATGTTAAAGAAAAGTTAAGGGACATGAAAAAGAGATCTAGATGATTTGAAATACCTCTCATGTAAGTCCTCAGAAGCATGGAATGGAAATGTGAAAATAAATATAAAAGAAAATTTCCTGGAGCTAGAGAAAAACACTAGACTTCAGATCAAAAGGCTTTCTAAAATGAATTAGGGAGTGGGGGAGCTCAGGAATCTATACCTATTCAACCTTGGTGAATTTTCAGGCTACCAAGGATAAGGAAAAAAATCCCAAAACCTTCCATAGAGAAAAAACAGACTAATTACTTTAGGAAAAAGTATCTAGGTTCCAAGCAGTTGAAGAGAGAATGGGTGGTTACACATATTCCTAAAATTTGGCTCTAGAGAAAAGCTACACAGTAGATAGTGTTGCCAGAAGGGATGTCATTAATAATGAACTAAGGCTACTAAAATTATCACTTTCCTCATAAAGCCTCACATTCTGGCAGGAACGAGGCACTTATTCTGGTCCTGGCTGTCAATGAACTGGTGCCAAAATGTTAATACCCCATCACGCAACTTTTCATATGAAATCCATCTCTCATAAGAAGCAGAGTTTATAAGATCACATTCTAATGTCTACATATTCCTAATTCAAAATAATTTCTGTAATTCTAAATATGTAGCGTAAGTTCGTATCATAAATCCCCTATGAATCTCATTTTGTAGACACCACTGAGGTCAGGGAGGGGAGGCTGTTCCAGAATCACACACTTGTAGGTGGCAGAACAAGGTCTGAGCTCCAAGGCTCCTTGACTTTGTAGCCACTGTGTCATGCTGAGAGCTTGGCACTGATCTTTCTACACTCTTGTGTTTGGTCTCCTTTCTGATGAAGGGTGTGCATTTGTGCCACTGGAAGGGTTGGTGAAGAGTCCAGAGACTCACAACAGAGCAAAGCTCTCTGTTCTCTGCAGAAATCCTCATTCTTGGCTTAACAAGGTCACCAGCCAAAGGCAGTAAATCTGATCTTGCTTCAGGTTACCAAAGGGGTGAGGTGTGTAATAGTGTTGGGAAAACAGCCACTTGGAAACTCGTGTCTGGACCTTGTTCAATGACTACTAATACTAAATACTTTGTTCTATTGGGACAGACACAAACAGTCTGACACACCCATCAGTCACCATCATGACTTCATTGGTTTTCAGATCCCTGGACATTATGGATAAAAGTTAAGCAATATCTCTAGCAGTAGTTCCTCTTCAAAAGCAACCCCAGAATAATCATTAAAATCCCATGGACTAGTCAAGATAGTGAGACATGCTTTCAAATTAAGAGATACCATTTCTTCCTTTAAAAAAATTATTTTTTAATCTACCAAAAAGTAAATCTATTGTAAAATTCATTGAATATTGTTTTAAAAACTTGAAATTCAAATACAGAATAGCTGGTTAGTGCCTAAGTTTTAGGCATACCTAAATGCCATACCTACTAAAGTTTCCTAAATCTGTATCACATAGGCTATAAAACAAAATATGTCTTTATCTGTACAAGGCAACTCAAGTCTTTCTGAATTTTCTTTAAGGCCAATTGTTTTCATATAGCTAGTATCTTACCTTCTTCTCATATCTCTGTTAGTCAATCCCAAACTACATTTCCTTCTTCATAGTAATCTTTTGACAAAATCCATCCTTTTGTACTTTTCAAAGAATAAAACAGAAACTGTGACTAATTCATAAGAAAAGGACAGTGAAAACCAAAATTATTTTAGGTTTTCATTACGTTTGTGCAATATCTCTAGTAGAGGGGGAATGGTTTTCCCGACAACTTTCTGGATGGAAAATATGAGTGGTAAAGACACCAAGCTTGTGTAGTTAAACAATTTTAAGATAGAATTATCTTTTTCCCTTGGCAACTAAATGCTTAATTTTCATCATTCAACATATAATTTTAAATTAGGGCAACCAGATTTGCAACATGAAAACTAAAATTTTATTACTCAGTTACATTTGTGTACTGCACAAGTCATACCAAAAGAAAGGGAAAAATATTTTTAAAACAGTCTTGTACAGTGAAGGCTCAGGAATCTTCCCCCTGAAGTGACTATAGAAAAAAAGAACACATTGTCTGTTGAGAGCTGAGCTAAATTTGTTCCATTAAGGCTAGTGAGATTTATTTCTCACTTCTAAGGGGATAAAGGAAGAAGAATGCACATTGTCTTTCAGAAAATTCAGAATACTGCCAAAATTCTGCCTCCCACTTTGGCATTCTGCCTTTATCCGGAAAGATAATATCTTCTATATTATAATAGCTTATGGTAAGAAGAACTGTCAATAAGAGGAGGGAGGCTGCAGGGAGGGACAGAGGAAAAGAACAACATCAAGAAGGGAAAATTTTGAGGTCAACTGACCCGCGATTTGGGTCTTGGTTTGCGTTTGTTTACACAAACAGAGTTTAAAAGTCAAATAGCCCCTTTAGCCTTGAGGGATACTTAAAAATGGCTGACTGGGAATTCCCTTGCTTTCATCAAATAATTGATGAGTGAAAATTGCATCAGCTTGGTCTTTCTGTTGTTCCTAGATGGCATAAGAAAACCTTAATATGTTGTGTCTTTCCAGGGATGAAAAACTCTGCTGTGTGGTTTTATAAAATCACTCAAATTATCAATGCTTTTGCTAATCCTTTCCCACTTGTCAAAACAAATATTTTCTAAGGAAGGCTCTATTTTTCATTAAAATATTCAGCTGGATGCAAGCAAAGTAAATAATAAATCTCTAGAGTAGGCATCTACCAGATCACGCAAGCAGGAGAGATTTTTCCAGACTTGAAAGAACAAGTACTCAGTGAATCCAAGGTGAGGGGTAAAGGGAGGCTGAGAATGAGGCAAGAATCTGATGAACCTGTTTTCTTCTCATTGTCCCACTTCCTGGTTTGCTGTTTTTCACAAATCCCATTGAATATCAAGATCTGGCTTCTTATGAATAAGATTCTTAATAGAGAAGCACGCTAGCTTTTTCAAGCCCATAAATGCCTTTTAAACGTTCACAGAATTTTACAACAATCTGATGAAAAAGGATTGAAAAACATAGTTTGTATAATTGTGTCATTAAAAAATTTTTTAACTATTACTAAAGAGTTCAGTGCTGTTGAATACAAAATATCAATACTTAGGATTGCTATTTACATTTATGAGCTAAAAGGAATCTTCAGAATTGTCTAGTCTAATTTCCTCGTTCTACATTTTTGTTTTATTTTCTCCAAGCAATGTATTTTGTTTGCTTTGGGGTTATGTTAAAGAAAACGGAAAAATTTTCAGAAACAAGGAATAGATGATAACTTTTTTAAAAAGAAAAGAAAATTAAGGAAAAGGGGGATTTGAGTGTATTGAGTAATATAGGAAAGATATTTACAGGATATAAAATCATTTCTAATGGAAAGAAGACATATAGGTTGGTCAATTTGCTGGGGTATCTTTTGGTTTTCTCTGTTTTTCTGAGTATTTTCTGAGATGGCCAGTATTATACAGCATAGAATCAAGTGAGAATGGAACCAAAGTAATTTGCAAAGTTGAGAGATGGCTGTGACGAGTCCCCTGATCCTGGTTTCAGTCTGTCTACTGAACTCGGTACGCTCCAACAGAGATTATAATTCACCTGATGCAACAAGTGAGAAACAAGGGAAAAAACTGTTAAGAGCTCTATGGTAGGAGAGATTATGGCTATCGCCTCCACTTATTTTTAGTATCCCTTCTTTTGAGTGTGTGTCTAAGGGCTAGCAGAAATCAAATCATCTGCTTGGATGTGATTTTAGATGCTATATTATTATAATAAGTCTAGTCTCTAACAGTCTCAATAAGGAATCATACAGTGGCAGAGAACTCACTATTTTGTGAGACAATCTATTTCTATAAATACCAGCCATTGTTCCTAATGCTGCTATCCAGAGTCTCAACCTGAAAATAATTTCTTTTTCTCCTCCTGTCCATCTCCCACAACAACAACAAATCCCCTTTCCAGACATTGCTACATCTGTTAATGATATAACTGTTTGTCAAACTAAAAAACTCTGTGTTCCCTTCCATCTAAAAATTGTCTTGATTTACCAAGACTTGATTCCACTTTGGAATCTATAGCTTCTGTCCCTACCCAGTTTCTCTGATAACATACCATCACTTCTGCTGTATACTCATTCATCATATAGACCAGGGGT
Source organism: Physeter macrocephalus (assembly GCF_002837175.3). Lineage (NCBI taxonomy): Eukaryota > Metazoa > Chordata > Mammalia > Artiodactyla > Physeteridae > Physeter > Physeter macrocephalus. Next base: position 55,572,834 of record NC_041218.1, read on the forward strand.
CCCCAACCCCCGGGCCATGGACTGGTACCAGTCCATGGCCTGTTAGGCACCAGGCTACACAGCAGGAGGTGAGTAGCAGGCGAGCGAGCGAAGCTTCGTCTCCCATCGCTCGCATTACCTCCTGAACTCCACCTCCTGTCAGATCAGCAGCAGCATTAGATTCTCACAGGAGCATGAACCCTACTGTGAACTGCGCATGCGAGGGATCTATGTTGCACCCTCCTTATGAGAACCTAATGCCTGATGGTCTGAGGTGGGGCTGAGGCAGTGATGCTAGCGCTGGGGAGCGGCTGCAAATACAGATTGTCATTAGCAGAGAGGTTTGACTGCAGAGAGACCATAATAAATCAATTGCTTGCAGACTCATATCAAAACCCTATCAGTGAGTGGCAAGTGAAAACAACCTTAGGGCTATAAATCAATTGCTTGCAGACTCATATCAAAACCCTATCAGTGAGTGGCAAGTGAAAACAACCTTAGGGCTCCCACTGATTCTGCATTATGATGAGTTGTATAATTATTTCATTATCTATTACAACATAATAATAATAGAAATAAAGTGCACAATAAACGTAATGTGCTTGAATCATCCCGGAACAATCCACCCCGGTCCGTGGAAAAACTGACTTCCATGAAACTGGTCCCTGGCGCCAAACAGGTTGGGGACTGCTGATATAGACCAGCTCTAATACAATATGGAAGGAGATTATACAGGACATGACCATCAGGAGGGAACACTGAGGACCATCTTGGAGGCTGGCAACCACACAGTGTGACAGGAAAGATGACCACTGACAATGTTAGGATCCTTGAAGAAGAGGGTATCTTTCCTGATAGGTCTAGCAAAAAAAGCTCTAGACATAATGCTAATTGGCTCAGTTTAGAGTGTGTGCCCATTCATGAACCAATAATTATGACCAGAGGAATGGACTCCTTTAATTGAGCACATCAGGGTCATCTGCCTACCTATAGCTCTTGAGGGACAATGGTGTCATCTCCACCTAACCCACTGAATCAGAAAAGAGGGGATGCTGAACAGAAAAATTACATATGTCCTCTGTTCTACTTCACACTTGAACTGCTTTATTAGTCTTCTAAACCTCTTCACATTACCCTGCCTCTTTGCCTTCTTTTTCAAATGGCACATGGCTAACAAATTAATCTTCCTAAAACTCAACTTGGATTAAGCTGTTTCTTTTATCAAAATCTTCCCTAAATAGCCCCTCACTGCTTATAAGGTAAGTCCTTAGTCCTTAATCTGGCATTCACACTCTTCTACAATCTGACTCCAAACTCCTTTCCTAGTCTAATCTATAATTTTTCACCTCTCTGAAAAACCAATTTACTCACTCTCCTCCTAAAATGGCTTTGACTCCATGGCCTTGTTCACATTGTTCTCATTCCTTATCTCCAAGAATGTCTTTTTCTCTCTTCTTCCCTTATTCAAAGTCCACCCATTCTTCAAGTACAACTTTTGAGTTTACTTTCATACAGCTTTCTATACTCATCCCAGCCTGAAGGAACTTCCTCTCCCTTTCTCTCTGGTGATAATATTTTTGTTGTATCACTCTTCGGCAAGTATGATGTACTGCTTTATTCTATCATGAATTCATTCAATAAATAACACATTATCTACCTATAGCTACTTATTTAGATTGCAAACTTTAAGAAACAAAGATTATGGCTTAGATTTCTTTTCATCCCATGTTAAGGCTTGGCTTGCAATTAATAAACACTTGTTTATATGATTTTGATTGTACACCTCTGGGTATTTATAGATATGAATGTCCTTAACCCAGTTTAGGAATTCAACTTTCTGATCAATGTACACATTAAGGAAAAATGCTGTTTTCATAGACTCTTTAATCACTATACAATGACACTCACATATTTTTTTAATTCCTTCTGCACCCTAGGTTCAACAAATTCCACACTTGAGGAAGGGTTGTTCAGAAATTAGAAGGTACTCCAGTTCTAAAAAGATGTGTACTTTCAACCACATATCTGCAGAAAATGAATTGTGACTTTCCAAACTGAATTCAATTACTGAAGCAATAATCTAGATGATTTTAGCCAACAGTTAAACACTACTACTCCAAGCTATCTATCTGCAATGATTAGATTCACCACAGTTTTAAAGATTTACACTTTTAAAGGCGGCTGTTTGGAGCAAAGCACAGTCAATGCAAATGGCTTCTAGGAAACTATTTATGAAGGAATTTGGCTATTTATGTCTTTGGCCAGAATTACTTGAGTTTTGGCTCGCAGTCTGTATTTTGCTTTCCTGGTAGAAACGTGTACTCACAGTATTCTGCCTGCAAGGATTCCTCGCCAAAAGGGAACCCACACCTCTTCATCATGAAAGGACAAGAACTCTCCCAGGTAGACTATTGGTGTGTACTCTAAATGAAAAGAACCCACCCATTTTTATATCCTTACCAAGTATCTACTAAGACACTGTTCTAGGTATTATGGATAAACACTGTACTCTTATAGATATATAAAATCATCCAAAGGTTACTCTAGAAAGAGTGCCAACCCAAAACAGCATGCAAGATCTACGTCGGTAGTAAGGATAATGTGTCATACATAATTAGAGAAGAGAGAGTTTTGTGTGGGCTGGGAGAACTCAAGAAAGGTCTCATAAAGAAAAGGGATCTAACCAGTGGATCACTTAGCACAGGCAGGTAATTTAGTAGAAGCTCACCAGGAAATAGGACTGAAAATGACATATTCTAGACCAATAGGATGTGAAAAGAGAGCTTAGACAGGGATATGCTTGGTAAAAGAAGGTAGGTAATTTGGGAATACACTAGAGAAGAGTTTTGGTAGTCTGTGTTTTGTCCTACAGACAATGGAGATTTTTGAAAGTTTCAGAGCACCAACAAAACAGTTTTAATATAAAATGAGAAATAAAAAATCACTAAAATAATTTTTGAAGAAAAAGAGATAGACAATTAAAAACATAATCTCTTTAAATAGAAATAACAGATAGTTTAGAAAGGAATTAATAAAGCTTAAAGTCAACATTATGAGTAGGAAGTATAGAATTTAAACATTACAGTGGTTAAATCATATATAACTGAAATAATTCAGCATTTTCATTCATATTTAGTACTCTTTCCTGATTATAAAACAATCCATATTCATAGGATTCCTTAGAAATTTTAACTATGTAAAAGATAACTAGAAACTTGGCAAGAAGGAAAATTATAAGTAAAAATTTAAAAACTGTTGTGATATAAAAGGGGTATCAAAAATTTTGCTCTGGGACTTCCCTGATGGCACAGCAGTTAAGACTCTGCACTCTCAATGCAGGGGGCCCGGGTTTGATCCCTGGTCAGGGAACTAGATCCCACATGCGTGCCGCAACTAAGAGTTCGTATGCCACAACTAAGGAGCCCGCATGCCACAACTAAGGAGCCCACATGCCACAACTAAGGAGCCTGTGAGCCACAACCAAGCAGCCCACCTGCTGCAACTAAGACCTGGCACAACCAAATAAATAAATAAAATTTTAAAAAAAATTTTGCTCTAAAATTCAAGTACTTCATTTTTGTGAGAACTTTACTCAAAGCCTATTCACAGATACTTTTGACATGGTTATCTCATGCTTTTAACTAGTTTATCAGTTTGTAGCACTTCAATTGTAACAACTTAGAAAAGTTTTGCTGCTAGGTGCTGGCATATTAACAGCTTCAGAAAATTAAAGCTCATGTTGAGAGTAAAGACCAAAACAAACAACCTAGTCAAAAAGTGGGCAGAAGACCTAAATAGACATTTCTCCAAAGAAGACATACAGATGGCAAAAAAAACACATGAAAACATGCTAAACAACACTAATTATTAGAGAAATGCAAATCAAGATGACAATAGGTATCACCTCACATTGGTTAGAATGGGCACCATCAGAAAATCTACAAGCAATAAATGCTGGAGAGGGTGTGGAGAAAAGGTAACCCTCTTGTACTGTTGGTGGGAATGTAAATTGATACAGCCACTATGGAGAACAGTATGGAGATTCCTTAAAAAACTAAAAATAGAATTACCATATGACCCATCAATCCTACTACTGGGCACATACCCTGAGAAAATCATAATTCAAAAAGATATATGCACCCCAATGTTCATTGCAGCACTATTTACAATAGCCAGGTCATGGAAGCAACCTAAATGCCCATCGACAGATGAATGGATAAAGAAGATGTGGTCCATATATACCATGGAATATTACTCAGCCATAAAAAGGAACAAAATTGGGTCATTTGTAGAGACGTGGATGGACCTAGAGACTGTCATACAGAGTAAAGTAAGTCAGAAAGAGAAAAACAAATATCCTATATTAACGCATATATGTGGAATCTAGAAAAATGGTGCAGATGAACTGGTTTGCAAGGCAGAAATAGTGACACAGATGTAGAGAACAAATGTATGGACCCCAAGAGGGGAAAGGTGGGGTGGGATGAATTGGGAGATTGGGCTTGACATATATACACTAATATGTATAAAATAGGTAACTAGTGAGAACCTGCTGTATAGAACAGGGAACTCCACTTCACTGTACAGTAGAAACTAACAAAACATTGTAAAACAACTATACTCCAATAAAACAATAAAATTTTAAAAAACATAAAAAATTTACACTCACCAGTTAGAATAATCTCGTTAAGTATAGAAACAAACAGCTACTTGCATTTAAAATTATTGTAATTATTACAAATTGCTTTATATTCCTAATGACCCTGAGTCATGAACAAAACATTAAATTACATAGCATTTAATCTGTTTAAGGTCTTGAGAGATTACTATCAAAAATAATTTTCTTTACATAGAGATCAGACTTGTGGTTGCCAAGGCAGAGGGGTAGGGGGGAGAGGAATTGACTGGGAATTTGGGGTTGGTAGATGCAAACTATTACATTTAGAATAGACAAACAACAAGGTCCTACTGTATAGCACAAGGAACTACATCCAATATCCTGGAATAAACCATAATGGAAAAGAATATAAAAAAAAGAATGTACATATGTGTATAACTGAGTCACTGCTGTACAGCAGACACTGGCACAACATTGAAAATTAACTATACTATTAAAAAATTTTTAAAAAGAATAATTTTCTTTAAAACTTTTGGACCTAAAAGGGAAATTTTAAATTATTTAAATCCACAATTATTCAAAAGAAATGATAAACTGTGATAAAAATAATTAGCTTGGGGGCTTCCCTGGTGGCACAATGGTTAAGAATCTGCCTGCCAATGCACAGGACACAAGTTCGAGCCCTGGTCCGGGAAGATCCCACATGCCGTGGAGCAACTAAGCCCGTGCGCCACAACTACTGAAGCCTGCAGGCCTAGAGCCCCTGCTCTGCAACAAGAGAAGGCACCGCAGTGAGAAGCCCACACACCGCAATGAAGAGTAGCCCCCACTCGCCTCAACTAGAGAAAGCCCGCGCCCAGCAACGAAGACCCAATACAGCCAAAAATAAATAAATGTGTTTAAAAAATAATAGTAATTAGCTTGGGAAAGTTGTCTATTATAATAACAGTTTTAAAACTAGAAAAATATGAAAAATTAAATAAGATAACAAAATAAATTAAAGTTGCAATTATATTCAAAGTCAATATGATCCTAATTATGACTTGTAAAAATATCTGGAATACAAGGACACAGGCACAGCAGTCTCTATTTTAACAAGCTTTTAACACTATTTCTCAGTCAGAATGTCACCACACTTAAAAGGAGTGCTTATTATTGAATCAATATATCTTTTGAGCAAAAAGTTAAAGCATAAGTCGGAATGTTACAGGTACAAAATAATTGAGGGATATTATAAAATAATTATACCTCTTAATAAGTTTCATTCCAGCTAGAAATCCAGGTTAGCAGAAGTCAAACAGGAAAGACAAGGATTTTAAAAGTTGAGTGCAAGATGAGAAATGCTAACTGAAGTATTTATGGCACTTGTTTTATGTTTTGTGGCTCTGGACATTTACTAATTTTCCCTCCCTAGACTCTTCCTCTTTCAGTGGTTCTTCATTCTGGTATTCAGGATTTCCCAATGTAGTCTATGTGCTCTGAAGGAAGATGATCTCTTCCCCAGCTGTAGGTATAGACTCTGGATCAAACCATACCTGAAGCTCTCGCTTTCCATTTCAAAGCCAATGTGTTTCTAATATTGCTTTGTCATTTTGAATTGACTTGTATTACCTTAAAAATATGTTTTAAATTATATCATATTTATATAAAATTTGTATAAAATATGTCTGCGTCGTTAAAATCGTATTAATGAAATGAACACTCATGCAGCAGACATCAGCTTAAGAATAAAATCCTAGTGTCTCAGAGGTCTCCTAAGTGACCTTCTTTGTTATAGTTGACTCCCCACCCCCATCCTCAGAGGTAGACACCATGCTCTATTAAGCCAGGCATTAAAGAAATTTGTAAAAACATGTAAACAATGCCACTTTTCTCACTTTTGTTTTGGAAAATAGAGTTATTTTTCATAAAAATGTTATTTACGTTAACATGTAATTATCTATTATTGTTATATGAAATGAAATAAGTATTTACAAATAAATGTTGACAGATATAACCCACAGAAACAAAAACCCTTTGGGGTTCTTCAAATAATTTTTAAGAGTGTAAATAGTTCAGAGACAAAAGTATTGGAGGCATATAACAGGAATGGTATTGCTAGGCTGAATACTGTGCACATTTTTTTTTAATAAACTTTTTAAAAAATTAATTAATTTATTTTATATTTATTTTTGGTTGTGTTGGGTCTTCGTTTCTGTGCGAGGGCTTTCTCCAGTTGCGGTGAGCGGGGGCCACTCTTCATCGCAGTGCGCAGGCCTCTCACTGTTGCAGCCTCTCCCGTTGTGGAGCACAGGCTCCAGACGCGCAGGCTCAGTAGTTGTGGCTCACGGGCCTAGCCGCTCCGCGGCATGTGGGATCTTCCCGGACCGGGGCACGAACCCGTGTCCCCTGCATTGGCAGGCAGATTCTTAACCACTGCGCCACCAGGGAAGCCCTGTGCACATGTTTTTGATCATTTTTCTTTTGGATGGATGCTGCTCTTATTAATTCATACAGTTTTTATTTTTGGATACTAATCATTTGCTTACACACTGCAAATACCATTTTGCAATGCAACTAATATTTTTCAGTCCCTCCATGGTTTCTTTTGATTATGAGGAGTTTTAATATTAGTGTAAAATGGATAAATTTTTTACTCTTTTGGTTCACATTCTTGTATGTGTCTTATTTAATAAATCTATCCTCATTCAAAGGTTACAAAGATATTTTCCTATGTTTTCTTCTTTAAAGATATTTTCCTATATTTTCAAGTTCTCCTTTCAGAGTAAGTCTTTCATTTTTCCTAGACTTGATTTTTGTGGAGGAAAGTACAGTTTCTTTTTTTCAAAAAATGATGTTTTATAAATTAATGTAAACAACAGCCCACTGACATACAAGCGCTGGTACAAATCAAATTTTTCCTCTATGCCTGGGTCAGTTTCAGTGTTCTCTATTCCATTCCCTTGGTCTGTTTGCCTAACCCTGTGTTAAACAATTTTCACAGCTTTATGTTAGCCTTGATATCTGAAAGAGCAGATCATCTTATATTGTTCTTCTTCTCTGGGAATTTCATGACTATTCTTGACCTCTTGCTCTTCCATGATAATTTAGAATTAATGTGTCTAGTTCTATGAAAAATCCTGATGGGACAACCATTAGAATCACATTGAAAAAATAGATATATTGGGGGAGAACTGCAACTTTAATATACTGAGTTCTTCTAGCCAAGATTATGGAAGATCTTTATGTTCATTTGGATATTCTTTAATTCCTTTACCAATACAGTTAATGCTTTTCCCCATAAGGAGCTTGCTTATCTTTCATTAACTCTATTAGTAGGTACTTGGTGCTTGGGGTTACGATAAGAAATGGTATTTTTCCTAATTGCATTATTTAACTATTCATTGATGCTGCACAGAAATACAATTGACTTTTGTATGTTGATGTTTTTATCTAGCAATCTTGCTAAACTCTGATTAAATCTTGTACTTTATCTATGGACTCTCAGGTTTTCTATGTAAAATTACAGTTGATCTTTGAACAACAGGGATTTGAAGTGTGCAGGTCCACTTACACATGGACTTTTTTTTCAATAAATACATACTATAATATGGCATGATCCACAGTTGGTTAAACCTACAGATGAGGAACCATGGATACAGAGAGCTTACGTCCCACTGCGTTGAAGTGGAACCTCCACCTTTAACCCCCTTGACCACCCCCTGTTGTTCAAGAGTCAACTGTATTTCATCTATGAATAATGACAATTTCGTTTCCTCCTTTTTAATCACTATACTTTTTATTTCTTCTTCTTTCCTTACTGCACAAGCTAGGACTACAGGTACAATGTTGAACAGTGATGGTGATAGAGGACATCTTTGTCCTGTTCATTATTTAAGGACATGCTTTCAACACTACATTAGGAAGTGCTGGGGGCAGGCCCAATGGTAGGTTAAAAACGTTTCCTTTTAACCCTCCTACACTGTTGGTGGGAATGTAAATTGGTGCAACCACTATGGAAAACAGTATGGAGGTTCCCTAAAAAACTAAAAATAGAGCTACCATACGATCCAGCAATCCCATTCCTGAGTATATATCCAGAAGAGATGAAAATGATAATTTGAAAGGATACATCACCCAATGTTTACAGCAGCACTATTTACAGCACACTATTTGAAGTGTCCATCAACAGATTAATGGATAAACAAGATGTGATATATATATATTTTCCATTGCATATATATATATAATATATACATATAATATTGCATAAAAAAGAATAAAATATTGCCATTTGCAGAAACATGGATGGACCTACAGAATAGACCTACACTTAGACCTACACTAAGTGAAGTAAGTCAGAGAAAGACAAACATTATATAGTATGGAGGTTCCCTAAAAAACTAAAAATAGAGCTACCATACGATCCAGCAATCCCATTCCTGAGTATATATCCAGAAGAGATGAAAATGATAATTTGAAAGGATACATCACCCAATGTTTACAGCAGCACTATTTACAGCACACTATTTGAAGTGTCCATCAACAGATTAATGGATAAACAAGATGTGATATATATATATTTTCCATTGCATATATATATATAATATATACATATAATATTGCATAAAAAAGAATAAAATATTGCCATTTGCAGAAACATGGATGGACCTACAGAATAGACCTACACTTAGACCTACACTAAGTGAAGTAAGTCAGAGAAAGACAAATATTATATGATCTCACTTATCTGTGGAATCTAAAAAATAATACAGGGACTTCCCTGGTGGTCCAGTGGCTAAGACTCTGCACTCCCAATGCAGAGGGCCCAGGTTTGATCCCTGCTCAGGGAAGTAGATCCCACATGCTTAAACTAAGAGTTATCATGCCGCAACTAAAGATCCCACGCGCCGCAACTAAGACCCGGTGCAGCCAAATAAATAAATAAATATTTAAAAAAAAAAAAAGAAATGGAGTTAACATTTATAAAAAATAAAAAAATAAAAATAAATAATACAAATGAATCTATTCACAAAACAGAAACAGATTCACAGACATAGAAAAGAAACTTACAGTTACCAAAGGGGAAAGGGAGGGGGGGATAAATTAGGAGTATGAAATTAATAGGTATACACTACTATATACAAAATACATGAGCAACAAGGATTTACTGTATCAAGGAACAATATTAAATATCTTATAATAACCTATAATGGAAAATAATCTGAAAAAAATTCTATATATAACTGAATCACTTTGCTGTACACCTGAAACTAACACAATATTGTAAATCAACTATATTTCAGTGTTTTTTGTGTGTTGTTTTTTGTTTTTTTTTTTTGTTTTTTTTTTTTGCGGTACGTGGGCCTCTCACTGTTGTGGCCTCTCCCATGGCGGAGTACAGGCTCTGGACGCGCAGGCTCAGAGGCCATGGCTCACGGGCCCAGCCGCTCCACGGCATGCGGAATCCTCCCGGACCGGGGCACGAACCCGTGTCCCCTGCATTGGCAGGCGGATTCTCAACCACTGCGCCACCAGGGAAGCCCTTGTTTTTAAATTTATTTATTTAATTTATTTCTTTTTGGCTGTGCTGGATCTTCGCTGCTGCACGCGGGCTTTCCCTAGTTGTGGTGAGAGGGGATTCCTCTTCATCGCGCTGTGCAGGCTTCCCACTGCGGTGGCGTCTCTTGTTGCGGAGCACAGGCTCTAGGCACGCAGGCTTCAGTGGTTGTCGCTCGCGGGCTCTAGAGCACAGACTCAGTAGTTGTGGTGCTCGGGCTTAGTTGTTCCACAGCACGTGGGATCTTCCCGGACCTGGGCTCGAACCCTTGTTCCCTGCATTGGCAGGCGGATTCTTAACCACTGCGCCACCAGGGAAGCCCCGGGGAAGCCCCTATACTTCAGTTTTAAAAGTTCCCTTTTATTCTGTTTGCTAAATTTTTTTTATGAATAGAGTTATGCAGAATGCTTTTTCTGCATCTATTGAGATGATCATATGATTTTCTCCTTTGAACTGTTAGTATAGTGAATTACATTACAGTAATATATTTTCTAATGTTAAATCATCTAACATCCTTGTAATAAACTTAATCATAATGTATTATCTTTTTTAAAAATTTGCTATCAAGCAGTTTGTTCATTTTTAAAAAATTTTTACATTGAATTAAAAAATAAAATTGTACTGTTTTTTATTAACTTTGGTTTCAAGGTTGTGCTAACCTCATAAAACAAGTTGGGGAACATTATTTCTCATCTGTTTTCTGGAAAGTTTGTGTTATATTGGATTGGTCTGTTCTTTGAATGTTTGGATAACTGACCAGGAAAGCCTCGTGTGCCTGATTTTATTTGTTTGTTGTTTATGTTTTACTTTATAAAAAGATTTTAATTAAAGATTCAATTGCTCAAAAATTGTGCTAAAATCTCTTACTGTGGTGGTAAATTTTTTAAAAATCTCCTTGTGGTTCTGTCATATTATGTTTTGAGGCTACATTATTAGAGACATAAAATTTAGAATTACTTTATCTTCTTGGTGAACTGAATATTTTATCATTATGTAATAACTCTCTTTAAAGTCATTTTACCTGGTAATATAGTTAGATCATGTTTCTTTTACTTGATATTTCACAGGTACCCCTTTTGAATCCTTAATTTTTAGTTTTTCTGTGTTCTTGCAATTTACATCTGACTTATGTAAGTAGCATAAATGTTTGTTTCAATCCAGTCTGAAAATTTTGCCTTTTGATTGGAAAGTTTATTCCATTCATAGTTGTGGTGATTACTGATACATTTAGACCTATTTCTACCTTCTTATTATGTGCTATCTGTCCCATTTTTCATGCCTTTCTCTCCTTTCCCAAAGTTTCATTTTCCCTCATCCTCACCCTCAGCGGACAATTGCTTCCTATAGCACTGAGAAAAAAGAAGCAGTCAGAGGAGAACTTCCCCAAGCTCATCCACAACATCTAGCCACTTCACTGCATCTGGACTCATCTATAGCACATTTTCTTCTGTTGAGGATAAACTGTTCATCCTCCTAGCAAAGGTCAAGTCCACCTTTTGTGCACTAAATCCATCCCCTCTTGCCTTCTCGATGATCTGGCTCCAGCAACTCTCCACTCTATATTCTGCATCATCCATCTTCTACTCTCTATGGGATCGTCCCCATAAGCCTATGTATACAATTTTTTTCTATCATAAAATGTTCCTGGCTCTGGACCCTGTTTTCTCCTCCAGTCACCACTCCAATTCTCTTCTTTATTTTACAGCAAAAGTCTTAAGAAGAGTTGTCTATACTTGGACTGGTCTGTTCTTTGACTTGTCTCCAGTTTCTGTTCTCCCTTTCTCTGAACCAACTCCCATGAGGTAAGTTATCAGTGACCTTCACATTTTAAATCTTGTTCTCATTTCTCATCCTACTTGATCACACAAAAGCACTTGACACAGCTGATTACACCCCTTTCCTTGAAATATTCTTTTCACTTGGCTTCCAGGGCACTCAAGGGTCCCACGTTTTCTCTTACCTCATTAGTGGCATCTTAATTTCCTTTGTCCTTTACTCCTCATCTCTCTCACCACCACACGTTGGAATGTTCCAAAGCTCAATCCTTGGAATTCTTTTCTTTTCTATCTACTCATACTCCATTGGTGAATTCGTGGTTTAAATATTTGAGACGCCAACGCGTGCTTCACAAAGGCGGGGATCTGCTTTGCCTGTTGTGTCCCCAGCCCCTTAGAGAGACACAAAAAGTACATTCAATAAATATTTGTTAAATAAATCAATAGTTTGAAAAAACACAAAAAATAAGTTATTAGTTACTGTTTAAAAATAAACATGAACCCTCTTAATGACATACTTCTGGAAAAGATGACTCAAAACATATAGATGCTCATAAAATGGGTAAATTTACTGGAGTAGAATAATCTAGGAAACAATAGGCCCAGTATATAAATATATTGAATATTGGAAGTCTGGTAACTCCTTTATTAAATAATTGCATAATAAAAATAAGAGAAATGTCATCTTTGGCATTTTTAAGCCAATGACCTACCTCTTACTTTTTGCCTTAACAAAGTGTATTGCAAACTTTAAAAAGGTCCTTTAAATGGTAAAACCTTTGGTGACTTGCTTAGAGAGGTGAATACTTAATTGCTCAAAATTAATAAACAGGAAAAGAATAAAGAGATTATAGAAAGCCCATAGATAGTATCTTTCCCAGTGTCTCTGTTTATTAAACAATTTTATTTCTTCTTTATTAAAATGTTCATTCGATTCTTTTGTCCATTTATTGGAGCCTAAACTTTTGCTTCTATTCTGAATTTGTATGAACTATTTTAAATATTTGACATCACTCTTTTAAATTTACAGCAAACATTTCCCCTCAACTTACGTGTTTTTAAAAATAAAACTTTAAATTTTAACACTTTGACCTAAATAGAATTTATTTTGGGGGTACTGTATGAAATTAAGTATTATAAAACACTTTATTATTTATAAGCACTTTGTCAGTTCTTAAAACATTTGTATAAAAATACATGGCAATCTCTTTTTTAGAGATAGTTGGATTTAGAGTTATAAAATTCCAACATTTTAAATGACATTTCAATTTTACTTAAATGTGTTTTAAAATAAATGACCTAGGTTAAATACAATGTCAAAAATAATGAAAACAGATTAAAATAGACTCCTGTTTAATATCTCTCCCACTCCTAATGTTCTCTGATCCTTTTACAGTCATAAGGGTCAAACATTTATGCTTATAGAAAGAGCAGTTGGGTTTTGTTTCTTAAAGCAAGTTTCTTTCATGGGTGTTAACAACAGGATTCGTAATGTTGATGATGACTCAATTATTCCTGGAAAATGCATCTTAAACCAGGTATCAAAAAGATGATGAAATGACATGAAACTGAAATAATGTCTTTGTGATTTTTTTTTTTAAATAATGAAATGAAGGAAATTGTCGTGGAGCAACTAAGCCCGTGTGCCACAACTACTGAGCCTGTGCCCTAGAGCCCACAGGCCACAACTCCTGAGCCTGTGTGCCACAACTACTGAAGCCTGAGCACTGCAACTACTGAACCCGTGTGCTGCAACTACTGAATCCCAACCGCCTAGAGCCCGTGCTCCACAACAAGAGAAGCTACTGCAGTGAGAAGCCCACGCACCGCAACGAAGAGTAGCCCCCACTCGCTGCAACTAGAGAAAGCCCCTGCACGGCAGCGAAGACCCAACTCAGCCAAAAATAAAGAAAAATTTTTAAAAATGAAACAAAGAAGGAAATTGTCTACGAAAAAAAGGTATGGCTGTACTTTATTTAAAAGAGTTCATATGAGAGGGATATAAAGTAGATTTTTTTTTTTTTTTTAGGCCAAGCTGTGCTGCATGTGGGATCTTAGGTCCTCAACCAGGGATCGAACCCATGCCCCCTGCATTGGGAGCGCAAAGTCTTAACCACTGGACTTCCAGGGAAGTCCCTAAGGTAGATATTCTTGATCAAAAGAGAAAATGAGCATTTTTTTGGTCCTTAAACAAGCTTACTTATCACTGCATAACAAATTTCTGCCAAATCGACAGCTTAAAACAACTTATTTTCTGTCACAGTTTTGTAAATTGACTGACTTCAGCTTGGTGATTCTCATTTTGGAGACTTTCATGCTTTTGCTCGGTAGTTGATGGGGCTGAAGTCATCTGAAGGCTTGCCTTGGACATCAAGATGGCTTCTTCACTCACATGATTTACACTTTAACTGGGTAGACTGGTCAGGCATCTGTCCCTTCCTATGGCCTCTCTATGAGCCTGGGTTGAGTTTTCTCACAGCATGGTGGTCTAAGGTAAATTTTAAGTGGCTACTTGTTTCCCTTATAACAAGAGCTCTAAGAGACCGAGGCAGAAGCTACAAGGCTTTTTTGTGATCCAGGCTTAGATATTAAAAATCATCACCACTACTGTACTCTATTTGTTAAATGGGGCCAGCCCAGAAATCTTGAACAACAGTATAACGACTAGAAGGTATAATTCAAGGGAGACCATCTTTGGAGACCAGCTACCACAAGTGCCTTTTACAACATTTGACATAGAGCTGGTAAAGGTGCCCCAAAGAGCATCAAAAGAATATGATGGGTTAAAAAAAGTGGAAAAAAATCAGGAATGATTCTTTAATCCTACGCAGCCAAGTGTGAATTTTCCAGTTAATTTTATGATATTTAAGTAATCACTATAACTTGTCCTTCTGACTATATTCTCTTCTGCTACTTTGGGGAATTTAACTGTGTATTCAGACTGATACCAGGCAATGAGAAAAGGACAGAACAAACACCTAGAAACTCCCAACTGAATGATACCAAATGAAAGTCTGTCCCCTTGAAAGGCACATTTCTTTTTTAAGTACTAGGTGTACATAACAACTTATCATAATATAATAGTAGGTATACTGAAAATGTCATAAAACTGTAGACCTTGAAGGGACTTGAAAGCCAATCTTTTTTTTTGGCCACACCATGTGGATTGCAGGATCATAGTTCCCTGACCAGGGATTGAACCCAGGCCATGGCAGTGAAAGCCCCAAGTCCTAACCACCGGACCACCAGGGAATTTCTGAAAGCCAATCTTTATTTCAAAGACACTCTAACTAAGGCCAAGAGTGGTTAAGCAACTTGCTAAAGGTTTACATAAGTCATTGAAGACATTCTAACTCCTAGTCCACAAATTTGCATGCAACATGCTGCCTTTTTCACTTACCCAATAGTATTTGAACTAAAACCTTACTAACAAGAAAACTGGACTTGAGTATGGTTGATCCTTATTAATTTTTAAGACTGCAAAGTGATACCTGTGATGTATTAGAGAGTCCAAAGTGGTGTACAGAGAGAGAAAAAAAGCCCAAGTTTATTCTAGACCAGCGATTCTCAAATTTGAGTAAGGTATGAACTCCTTTTGAAGAAAAAAGAAGGGGGAAAAACTCTCAATGGCCACATCGTTGACTTAAATTTCTCTTTTAAAAATTTCATGATTACGTTCAAATATAAAACTTTGTGTAAATTTCTTATGATTAGAACATGTATGTAACTCTGAAACCAAAACAAATGTGCAAGTTTGTTAAATAATATCTAACATATATACTAGTTAATGGGTAGTAGGCACTTTACATATAGCAACTCATTTAAAACTCACAACAACTCTATTAGGTGGGCACTATTATACTCATTTAGTAGATGGGGAAATCAAGACACAGCTGGTCAGTGGGGACCTGGGTTTCACAAAAAGTTCACAGACAACTGAGTATGAAGAATGATATTGTTGGACAGAAATTAAATTGCTGCTTGTAATGTGAGTGTGGTAATGACTGTAACTTTGTAGAGCTTCTGGTTTAACATACTTAAAATGAGCTCTCAAAAAGATACATGCACCCCAATGTTCATAGCAGCATTATTTACAATTGCCAAGATATGGAAGTAACCTAAGTGTCCATCAACAGATCTACTCAGCTATAAAAAAGAATGAAGTTTTGCCATTCACAACAACATGGATGGACTTGGAGGGCATTATGCTAAGCAAAATAAGCCAGACAGAGAAAGACAAATACTGTATGATATCACCTATGTGTGGAATCTAAAAAAATACAACAAACTGTTGAATGTAACAAAAAAGAAGCAGACTCACAGAGATAGAGAGCAAACTAGTGGTTACCAGTGGGGAGAAGGAAGGAAAGAGGGGCAATATAGGGGTAGGGGATTAAGAGGTACAAAATATTAGGTATAAAATAAGCTACAAGAATATACTGTACAACACAGGGAATATAGCTGATATTTTATAATAATCACAAATGGTGTATAACCTTTAAAAATAGTGAACCACTATATTGTATAACTGTAATTTATGTAATAAAAAATGTTTTAATTAAAATGAGCTGGATAGTGACTAATTTCTCCCATCCCTTTTTTCTCTTCTGGCAACTGCTAAATGTACCTTGGAAGAGCACAAATTAATGTTATTTGGTCTTCACTAGAAGCGAATGTCTTGTTAGAAACTAAGTCTACATTTGCTCACTCATTAAATTTTTTTGAGACAATTCCTGATACTATTTTTTATTATTGAAATATAATTTACATACTATAAAGTTCAATCTTTTAAAGTGTACAGTTCCGTAATTTTTAGTATATTCACAAAGTTGTGCAACCATCACCCTTATCTAATTCCAGGATATATTCATCATATCAAAAAGAAATCCCCTACCCATTAAGGAGTCATTCCCCATTCCCTTTTCCAACAGCCAGTAAATTAACAACTACTAATTTATTTTCTGTCTGTATGTATTTGCCTATTCTGGACATTTTATATAATGGAATCATAAAATATATGGGCTTTTGTGTCTGGCAGCTTTCACCTGAACTAATTTTTCAAGATTCATCTATGTTGTAGTCTGTATCAGTATTTCATTTATTTTTATAATAATATCTGAATAATATCCTATTATATGAATATACTACATTTCATTTGTACATTTATCAATTGATAAGATGTTTAGGTTGCTTCCACTTTTGAGCTATTATAAATAATACTGCAGTGAACATTTGAGTGCAAGATTTCCTAAGGACATGTTCTCAATTCTCTTGGGTATATACCTAGGAGTAGAATTGTTAAACTATTTCAAAATAGGTGCACCATTTTACATTCCCATCAGCAATGTATGAGGATTCTAATTTCTCTACTTTCTCATCAACTCTTAATATTATAATACTGACTTTGATTATAGCCATACTAGTGGGTGTGAAGTGATACCTCATGTAATTTTGATTTGCATTTCTCTAAGAACTAATGATGTTGAGCGTCTTTCCATGTTCTTGTTGGTTATTTTCATATCTTCTTTGGAGAAATATGTATTCAAATCATGTGTCCATTTTATAATTGGGTTATTTGTCTTTTTATTGTTCAGCTGTGAGTTCTCTCATTAGGCTTTGACAGGGTGATACTGCTAGGCACCAATGCAATGATAAATGCAAAAAACATGGGTTCTGAAATTGCATACTCAGTTACAAAGTGGTCATCTATGAGATCCAGAATCAAATCTGCTTTTACTGAAATTTTGAAGCTTATCATTAAAAAATATACATTTTAAATGTTTAATAAAATACTGATATCAGAAATATTCCCTCCACTTAATATCACAGAGAGTAAATTTTTCAAAGAAGTTAAGGCAGTGTTAGCTACAGTAGCAAAAGAATCAGAAAATGTATTATCCTAAAGCTGAGGGTTAAGAAAACAATTCTATACCAATATTACGGACTACATAGCAACTAATAATTATAAGCATCTGGACTATGTTGATATATGGAAATTCATTCATGAAACAACATTAGCTATGAAATATCTGTCTTATACAGATATACACTCATATACTCTAACAGATTTATAAATGTGTCTACATCATTTTATCTTCAGACAAAATCTATAAAATATATTCTTATAAATCTATTAAAATTAATATATGTATACATGTTTGTATATAATTTTATCTTCAATCTATTCAAACAGATTATATACATATAAATTTATTAAAATCTGTGAATGTGCTTTGGCAAAAAATGTAAGGTAATGTTAACAGAATTTTATGTTTATTGGATTCTTTGGTTTCAAAAAGCAGTGTTCCACAAAAATGGTTCTATTTTATTAATAGCATTGCTCACAAAGATTCAGTGCTAAAAAAGATTTGGGAATTTCTTGGGAAAATGTTAAGTAAATGTTCTTAGGTAGAAGTTCTCAGAGCCATTAATACACTAATATGCATTGTGAATCTCTAAAAGAAAGAGGTTCTTCATATTATTTACTTCAAAGTCTGTTATTTTCATCATGATTTACATTTATTTTACTTGTGTAAACAAGTTTGTGTAAATCTCATTTGCACTTGTTTACTAATTTATCTTCTCCACCGAACTATACATTCTAACAGGACAGGTAAGTATATCTCTCTTCTTCACCGTTGTTCCTAGTGCCTCAGCCAGGGCATACAGCAGGAGCTCAAAAAATATTTTTGTAGTGAATGTATTACTTGGAGGAGCATCTTGAGGGACAAGGGCTTGAAGTTACACACTTTGGAAACTACGACTCTAAAGTTATTCAATTGTATAATAACTTCAAAGAAAAATTTGTGTTAAAACCTCTAGGCCAGAGGCAGAGTCAAGATGGCGGTGTGGGAAGACACGGAGTTAGCATCTCCCCACAATTAGGGTGCCTGCAGGCCAATGGTGGGAGACTCTCATGCCCAAGGAGATGGGAGGCACGTCCAAGTGAACCGGTAGGACGTGGGGGGACTGAGGGGTGAGGAGAAGTGTAGGTCAGACAGGATGGGCACCCCTGAGGCAGGGGAGATCAGGAGAGGCAGGCAGGAGGCACTCTCCAGGAAGAGGTGGAGAGGAGTGGAGGGCGATCGCCTGGCCCACTCGGGCCGGGGAGACTGCTGAGCTCCCAGGCCGGTCCCCTGCCCTCCAAAGCCCCCTCCAGGTTGAGTGGGTCCTGGGGGCATAGGAGGGAGGCCAGGGACATCAGGAAAGGCAGGAGGGAGGAGCCATCCAGGAGGAGCAGGAAAGGAGCGGAAGGTGTTTGCTCCGCCCACTTGGGCCTGAGGAGCCTGCTGGGCTCCCAGGTGAGGTGCCCCGCCCTCTGAGACCAGGGGTGGGGGGCACTCCTGGGGCCCCTTCTGTTCCTTGAGCCTAACCCCCACCCCCCACAGCCCACAGGGCTGGAAAAGTACTAAGCATAGGCTCCGCCCACCACCCAAACTTCACCCTTGCTTAGGCCCCACCCTCCACAGCCAAGGCCACCCCCCCTTTTTTTTCTTCTTTCTATTTTTTTTTTTTCTTTTCCCTCCTCCTCTTTTTTACTATTGTGATACTGATGTACCTTCTGGTTGTTGATTCATCTATATTTTTATTTTTATATTCTTCCTAACATATCTGTTAATTTCCTAGTCTAATTTTATTTTTTACTTTGTTACTG
>NC_041218.1:55593288-55594760 GCF_002837175.3 Physeter macrocephalus
GTCAAGATGGCGGTGTGGGAAGACACGGAGTTAGCATCTCCCCACAATTAGGGTGCCTGCAGGCCAATGGTGGGAGACTCTCATGCCCAAGGAGATGGGAGGCACGTCCAAGTGAACCGGTAGGACGTGGGGGGACTGAGGGGTGAGGAGAAGTGTAGGTCAGACAGGATGGGCACCCCTGAGGCAGGGGAGATCAGGAGAGGCAGGCAGGAGGCACTCTCCAGGAAGAGGTGGAGAGGAGTGGAGGGCGATCGCCTGGCCCACTCGGGCCGGGGAGACTGCTGAGCTCCCAGGCCGGTCCCCTGCCCTCCAAAGCCCCCTCCAGGTTGAGTGGGTCCTGGGGGCATAGGAGGGAGGCCAGGGACATCAGGAAAGGCAGGAGGGAGGAGCCATCCAGGAGGAGCAGGAAAGGAGCGGAAGGTGTTTGCTCCGCCCACTTGGGCCTGAGGAGCCTGCTGGGCTCCCAGGTGAGGTGCCCCGCCCTCTGAGACCAGGGGTGGGGGGCACTCCTGGGGCCCCTTCTGTTCCTTGAGCCTAACCCCCACCCCCCACAGCCCACAGGGCTGGAAAAGTACTAAGCATAGGCTCCGCCCACCACCCAAACTTCACCCTTGCTTAGGCCCCACCCTCCACAGCCAAGGCCACCCCCCCTTTTTTTTCTTCTTTCTATTTTTTTTTTTTCTTTTCCCTCCTCCTCTTTTTTACTATTGTGATACTGATGTACCTTCTGGTTGTTGATTCATCTATATTTTTATTTTTATATTCTTCCTAACATATCTGTTAATTTCCTAGTCTAATTTTATTTTTTACTTTGTTACTGTTCTTTTTTTTTTTTCTTTGCTGCCCCACATGGCTTGTGGGATCTTGGTTCATCACCTGGGGGTCTGGTCGAAGCTCCTGTGGTGGGAGCTCCAAGTCTGAACCACTAGACTAACAGAGAACCTCAGATCCCAGGGAATATTCATCGGAGTGAGGTCTCACAGAGTTCCTCATCTCAGCACCAAGACCCAACTCTACCCAACAGCCTACAAACTCCAGTGTTGGACGCCTCAGGCCAAACGACCAGTAAGACAGGAACACAATCCCACTCATTAAAAAAAAATTTTTTTTAAATGAAATGGCAAAAAAATATGTCACAAATGAAGGAGCAAGGTAAAAACCTACAAAACCAAATAAATGAAGAGGAAATAGGCAATCTACCTGAAAAAGAATTCAGAGTAATGACAGTAATGATTCAGAATATTGGCAATAGAATGGAGGCACGGATTGAGAAAACACAAGAAATGTTTAACAAATATCTAGAAGAACTAAAGAACAAACAGAGATGAACACCACAATAACTGAAATGAAAAATACACTAGAAGGAATCAATAACAGAATAACTGAGGCAGAAGAATGAATAAGT
Organism: Physeter macrocephalus; assembly: GCF_002837175.3. NCBI lineage: Eukaryota > Metazoa > Chordata > Mammalia > Artiodactyla > Physeteridae > Physeter > Physeter macrocephalus. The sequence goes on from NC_041218.1 coordinate 55,594,694, forward strand.
GAGCTGGAAGACAAAATGGTGGAAATAACTGCCGAGGAGCAGAATAAAGAAAAAAGAATGAAAAGAA
>NC_041218.1:55594891-55639574 GCF_002837175.3 Physeter macrocephalus
CCAAGTCCAGGAAGCACAGAGAGTCCCATACAGGATAAACCCTAGGAAAAACACACCAAGACACATATTAATCAAACTAACAAAAATTAAATTGAAAGAAAAAATATTAAAAGCAGCAAGGGAACAAAAAAGAACATACAAAGGAATCCCCGTAAGGTTACCAGCTGATTTTTCAGTGGAAACTCTGCAGGCCAGAAGGGAGTGGCAGGATATACTTAAAGTGATGAAAGGCAAAAACCTACAACCAAGATTACTCTACCCAGCAAGGATCTCATTCAGATTCAGTGGAGAAGTCAAAAGCTTTTCAGACAAGCAAAAGCTAAGAGAATTCAGCACCACCAAACCAGTGTTACAACAAATGCTAAAGAAATTGTCTAAGTGGGAAACACAAGAGAAGAAAAAGACCCACAAAAACAAACCCAAAACAATTAAGAAAATGGTAATAGGAACATACATATCGATAATAACCTTGAATGTAAGTGGATTAAATGCCCCAACAAAAAGACACAGACTGGCTGAATGGATACATATGCCCTGAGAAGACCATAATTCAAAAAGAGACATGTACCACTATGTTCATTGCAGCACTATTTACAATAGTGAGGACATGGAAGCAACCTAAGTGTCCATCACAGATGAATGGATAAAGAAGATGTGGCACACATATACAATGGAATATTACTCAGCCATAAAAAGAAATGAAATTGAGTTATTTGTAGTGAGGTGGATGGTCCTAGAGTCTGTCATACAGAGTGAAGTAAGTCAGAAAGAGAAAAACAAATACCACATGCTAACACATATATATGGAATCTAAAAAAAAAAAATGGTACTGATGAACATAGTTGCAGGGCAGGAATAAAGAGGTAGACATAGAGAATGGACTTGAGGACATGGGGTGGGAGAGGGGAGCTGGGGCAAAGTGAGAGTAGCATCGGCATATATACACTATGGAATGTCAAATATTTGGCTGGTGGGAAGCAGCAGCATAGCACAAGGAGATAGGTAGGTGATTTGCGATGACCTAGAGGGGTGGGATAGGGAGGGTGGCAGGGAGGCTGAAGAGGGAGGGGATATGGGGACATGTGTATGCATATGGCTGATTCGCTTTGTTGTGCAACAGAAACTAACACAGTATTGTGAAGCAGTTATACACCAATAAAGATTAAAAATAATAATAATAATAATAATAAAAACCTCTAGGCCACTAGAGATCCATTTAATAAATTATTGCTGCACTTCAGTGGAATCCATTACTACCTCAGGGAACTAAAGAGATTTCTCAGAGAGCACGTCATGACCTGGAAAAATCTTGCAAAATCATTTTTATACTATGAAACTCCAACTGAAAACTGTAGTAAAGATGACAGTAACCATAGAAGAAGCTGAAATGAATCATGCTTTGCATGAATACCAACAATTCTGTGCAACACATTTGGTGACATGAGATTTTCCATCAAGGATGTCTTCTTATTTTAATAGTTCAAGTACGAAGAGCAGACATTCCTTCTGGAAACTGCAAATTATTGACTCACTGATTCTCTTTTAGGATAAGTGATTTCACATACAACTTGATTTTTTTTTGAATAGTCCATGTTATGACAGTTATTAAAAATATTTAAAATATATAGCTTTCCTACCTGTATTATACAATAATTTATAGTTTAGGTTAGTTAAAAAATGCTTTATTTTTTAATAACCTCTTGTGAAATTGATATAATGCTATTGTATTTTTTAAGAACATAGGAAAGCTACTTTTCATCAACTACTAAGATTCATGAATTTCCTCCACATGTCCTACAGAAGTGCTATAAAGATACTAATTTCATTATTTCAGAGTAGTGTTGAAACTAAATAATAAAAATTGACATAAAATTTAATTATTTTTTTCCACTTAGCAAAGTGGAAAGAATTTTACCAGATGCCAATGCTGCCACATCATGACACACCACTGAAAGGTAGCTTATGTCTAAACTTCAAACCTCGATAATATTTGTGGGGGGGGGGAGGGGGCACATGTCAAGTCAAACAAAGAATGTATTTCCAAAGCAGCATTTGCAAAGGTTAATCTCTCTATAGACTACAAAGGGGAAAGTGCAGTGTCCAGTGATCGATCCAAGACCGACTTCAAGAGTTTTTTTCCTGGTTAATAAACCACCGGGAGAGATTTTTTTTAAACTTAAATTTGCTGAAATGGGGATTCACTGGTGCATACAAACAAATTCCCCAAATTTGAGAATCTTCAGTGAACTGATTTTATATTTGAGAATAAAGATCTCTTGCTTCTGCTTACATCTTCAGCACAAAAAATAAAGGATACCTGACTATTTGGCAATCTGCAGGGAGAAAATCTACATAATCCCCAAACCAAAGGTGGCCTTCCAGCTCAGGAATCCTCTGAACACTCAAGGCCATTGTGACCCTGGCAGTTAAACGTCTTTCTCAGGAACTCAGGTATGCTGACCGCCAGGCCTAACCTTCTTTTCTCCAACACCAAAGCTCGAGCGCCACCAGCTAGAGTAAAGGTCAAAGCTAACAAACTACTATGCAGCCCGCCGCCTCTAAGGGTTCTATCCCAGGGAGTTTTTAAATGTGGTTCACGAAAGTGCATTTCTGAACATTTTACTCCAAGGACACAGTCCAGCCAAAAGATGATTTGGGTGGGTAGAGGTGAGGGAAAGAACACGTACAGGATAAAAAGCGCAGTTTCCTGGAGACCTGTCAGGAACTGAGTGGGGAAGGGGGTGGGAGTGTAATAAAAAGCAAAGTCTAGAGTGGAAAGGCGACCGCACAGCACTCACGCAGTGGAGGAGAAAAGTGGGCTCAACTGTTCTAGAGAGGCTTCAAAAGGAACCCTGGGGGAGCCCTGCAGGGAGCCGCAGGCCAAAGGCGGATACGTGGCAGCTCCCAGAAGGTTTGGGGGTGGGGGGTGGAGGGAGGCGGGGAGCGCGAAGCTGGAGCCGTGCCGCCCGGACTCCCCGCCCCTCTGCTGGCCCCTCTCGGCGCTCCGCGTCCTGTCGGGCTCTCCCCACGCCTGCCCCTCCCCGGCTCCGAGCTCTCCGACTCCTCCCCGGCTCCTCGGCACTCCCACCTCGCCAGCTAGGCCCTCCACTCGGCGTCCCGGGGCCCGCTCCGCGCTCTGCGCCCTCACTGAGCGCATCCCCTAGCGGCGCGTCCTGCGAGGCCGGCCTCCGCGTGCCGCCCTTCCTCCCACCCTCTCCTCCTCCTCCCCTCCCCGGCCCTGCGCGATCCAGGTTGGGGAGGCGGGGAAGCTGCCCGAGCGCGACCGCCGCGGCAGCCAGTGTGTAGCCGCGGGCCGGAGGCGCGGTTCCTAGGCCTTAGAGCCCGGCGAGGCCCTTGGGGAGTCGGCCCGGAGAGCTGCGAGGCCCGCCCCTACGCGGCGCGGAGGGCGCGGAGGTGAGCGGATTGGGGAGAGCTCTAGACGCGGTGGCGGGGGCGGAGTTGGGGCGCCAGATGCGGTCGGCGCCAAGCGCTGCATCCCTCCTCCCCTGGATTCCGCGCCGTCTGCGGCGTCCGCGTGAGCTGCTGGGGTCCTGGATCGCCTGGTACCTAGAGGCGGGGAGTGGGAAGGGTGTCTTCCACGGATCCCGCCCCCTACTTCCCCGAGCTCCCAGAAAGTCCTGAGGTTGGTTGGGCCCAGGAGAAAGGAGGCCAGGAGAGACATTGTCCCAGGTAGGATGTGCCCCGAAGGGGGAGGACGGGCAGGTTACCTTAGCCTCCCTGATAGTCTCCTTACCACTTTGGGTTCATGCGGGCATTTCGTTGAAGATCGGGCAGCGCTGCTTTTCGAAATCTAGGTATTTCTAGTAGTCATTTTGTTTATTACCCAGTGATGTGACCGTGGTGTGTTTAGACCATTATGTGTTAGAAAGTAATTGGCCTCTTCTTTGAGTGTCCTAAATTATCTGAGCCCCGTATTCAGCCACAGCCAAAACTTGTTGAAAATTATGCCCCAAAAATCTTGCTCTTAAAATAGAGCAGGGAGATAAAGAGAATTTTTGTCGAGAGATTTCCATTTATTATCTTCCCCACCCCTTGGAGAAGGATTGATGTCAGTTTTTACTACTCAGGCCGTACATTTTTTAGATGGAAAAACTTATTCCAGGCCATGGTTAATTATCACTCATTGCTGTGAGTGAAAGTGCAAGTAGAATTCGAACTCCTGCCCCACCGCCACCCTCTTGACTTTGATTGGATTCTAGTCCTGTTAACAGCCCTGATGCTGGGAACCTTTTTAGTTCTCTCCAAACCAGTACCCCATCACACCCCATACACTTTTTTCACCTTTATTATTTCCTCGTCGTGTTGATCTCCATTTATTTTTTTCTTTCTTTAAGGCTGTATATATATTTTTTTACTCTACAGCTCTCTCTTGTTTCAAAGCTTAAAAGCTATTTACAGAAATAAAAACACCCGTCCTAGAGATTTTGCAGCATATTTAGAAACATAATTGGAATGGCTGCAGTTTCTTTCTCTTAGCTTGTCAGTCATTGGGGTGGTGGAGGGGTGAGGGAATGAGACAGTATTAATAATGATGAATTGAGCTAATTGTGCAGAAAGGAAATGAAAAACTGTATCCAGGTCACTTTTTATTGTACTAGTGACATGGAAAATAGACTTGAAGTGAATGAGCATAATTATATTTTAATACTGCAGTTTCAATAAAGGGCATTCAGGGCATCAGGAGATGCATTTATTCTGTCTGTGCTCAGCCAGTAACCATGACATTGACATATCACCCGCTTTCAGCCCACAAGCCTTCATCAGCAAAATGAGGGATCTTATCTAGAGACCTATTACATCTCTTCTGGTCCTGACATTTTTGGATGCATTTGACAACAAAGAATATTTATTGCATTCTTATGTACATACTATGTGCCAGGCACTGTGGAGGCAATGATGGACAAGACAAACATGGTTCTGCTCTCAAGGAGCTTCTTTTCTGGTGGGGGAAATAGTAATGAGTAAAGAACAGTTACATAAGAAAGGAAACCTAACAGGGGCTCAAAACAGAACAAAACTGGAGTGAATCATTGTATTGAAGAGACATGATAGGATGTGCAGTGTTCACAGGATGGGAAAGTGATTGGTCTTTTCTACTTCAAGAAAAGGATGCTGTGGCTGGACCATAGGGAATAACAGTCATACAGGATGACATTGAAGAGTTGTGCTGGGGGACTTTCCTGGTAGTCCAGTGGTTAAGACTCCGTGCTCCCAATTCAGGGACCCCGGATTCGATCCCTGGTCAGGGAACTAGATCCCGCATGCACGCCACAACTAAAGAGTCTGCAAGCCACAACTAAAAAGATCCCACATGCTGCAACGAAGATCTCCTGTGCCCCAACTAAGACCCAACGCAGCCTAAATAAATAAATAATAAATAAAATATTTTTTAAAAAGAGTTGTGCTAGGACTAGCTAGTTCATTCAGAGCCTTCAGGTCAGGTTCATTTAGGTCAGGAAGGTGACTGCAGTTCAAAATGCAACAGGGAGCCACTGATTTTTAAAGAGGTGAAAGACATCTCATTTACAATTTAGGATGATCTTAGCTGCTTCCTAGAGAATGGTTTGGAAAGAGGCAAAGGAGTAAGTAGAGAGACCATTAGAAAATGTTTGCAGAGTTCAGGTGAGAGATGAGAGAGACCTGGATTAAGCTGGTGTCATTGGAGAGGAATTTAAGAAATATTTTGGAATACAGAAGTTGGTGTTGGATTTTATGTCAAGGGTGAGGGAAAACAAGGACTGGAGGATCACTCCCAGATTTCTGGCTTGAGCAACTGATGAGTAATGATATCATTTACTGAGAGGAGGAAATTTGGATGAATGCAAAGAGATCTGGGTAGAAAAAGTGTTTTGTTTTGAACCTGTTAAGTTTGAGATGTCTATGAGGACATCATAACCACAGCTGCTTGGGAGGAGAACACGGATGGTCTCCAGGACAGAAGTGGACAGACTGTCCTTTGATAGGTGAGGTTAATGATTGTGAATTTAAGGTGAGCTGCGTCGTCTGATTTTTCTTTAGCAGCCTTCACCAACTTGGATACAGATACAGTGAAAATGGATAGCTGGTTTCTTCCAGGGCTTGAGTTTTGCCAAGTGGATGTGATGGAGAGCAAGAGAGTTGTCCTAATCTGTTCAGGCTGCTGTAACAGAATATCATTGGCTGGGTGGCTTAAACCATAAACATTTATTTTTCACAGTTCTGCAGGCTGGGAAGTCCAAGATCAGAGCAACGGCAGATTCAGTCTGGTAGGGGCCTGCTTCCTGGTTCATAGACAGCCAACTTCTCACTGTGTCCTCATATGGCAGAAGAGAGCCCAGAGCTCTCTGGGCTCTCTTTTTATCTCACTGATAAAGGTTTCACCTTTGTGACCTAATCCCCTCCCACAAGTTGCACATCCTAATACCATTACATTGGGGGTTAGGATTGCAGCATATGAATTGTTGGGGGATGGGGGATGATAAACATTTTAGTCTGTTTTAGTCTGTAACAAGAGTCGATCTTTTTAAGTGAGTAATGATAAATATACACTGTGGGATCTAGGATGGATAAAGAAACCGGGAGAGTGAGAATATATCAGTGGATCAGATTTCTTCTACCATCTGGAATTATCAGTGTGAACATTTGACTAAGGTTATTGGAAGGCTAAGAGATAGTGCTTGGAGATATCTGAGGTGTGGTGGAGGCAGAGATTCATTGCCTTAGATGAATAAGGGAAGGAAATGAAGCCATGAGGTTGAATGCTTCATCCATTCGAATGATGAAGTAGTAGACAAGGATGACAGCTGCTGGGGTAGAGAGGAAGAGTGTGTATGTATTGGGGCCCAAAGTCACTAGTGATAATGAATAAGCTAGAATTCAGTAGATGACAGCAGTGAGTATAAGGAGAGGATATTACGAGGTGCCATGGGCTTCAAAGGAGCTTGGGGTTTGCAGGACAGAAGGAAAAAGGTTCAGATGTGGCTTTCAAAGTCAAAAATACACTAACTTCATCTCATGGCCCTGGAGGATTACATTTTCTTGATAACACATCCAAATCAGCAGGTTGTGAATGTCATCAAGATCTCGGAAGACAGCCCTTTCAGAGTTACTGTTATCCAACAATTAATGCTCTAGATGTTTATATGTGAAACAAATTCTGTTCTGTTTTATAAAATTAATATAGCACAACAGCTGCCATTCAGCCAGAGGAATGTCAAGGAAACTCCTCTAAATTGAAAATCTTAGGATTTCATGTATCTGAGTGTAATGGAATTCTCTTAGCTTGATAACATACTTTAAGATTTAAATGCATACATCAAGTCAAATGTCCACTCAAGAAAACTGTGACCTTGACATTTCAAGGAACCCATATGCTACTTAAATCACACTGTTAGATGGAGCTCATAAAGTAGAAGTGTCACAGTGTTAAATAAAAGCTAGCGATTACCATTCTTATATAGCTATAAGTCTTGGAAACAAAAGAATTTTAGTGTTGGGAAGGAATGCAGAATCAAGTACAACTTTTTTGTTTTCCATTTAACAAAGGAAACTAAGACGCAGAAAACAAGGAGATTTCAGAAGACTGGGCCTATTCTTTCTCCTCGACACCACATAAACAAAACTTTCTATAAATGTCATAGTCTTTTCAATTATCTAGTCTGTATTACCTGTGAATAAGATCAAAACAGAAGATAGAGAAACTCTAGCGCCTTGCTAGTCCAAGTGTGGCCCATGAATTAGGACCATGGGTATCACCTGGGGGCTTTGGGAGACCTGCACACGCTCAAGCCCGCCCCCGAGACCCGGAGAAGTAGAATGTGCATTGTAGCAAGATCCCTAGATGATCATACCCACATTAAAGCTTGATAGTCGGTCCACCTGGACATTCTCGTCTGCTCAGGTCAGCAGAACCTCTGATGCCTGGAGAACTGAGGAGAGGAGCCCCTCGTCAAGTGGAAAGAAGAGACACCCTCACTGGAACATTCTGAATTTTGAATGTTACGAACTAACAGGAACAAAGTATGCTGTGTGGTGGGATGACACATTTTAAGGAATGGCACTGCCCTTTCCAGAAAATGAAGAGAGGAAATTGCAAAATAGTGAGTGGACCTTCTGAGATAGCTCGGAGCCTGCGTGAGAAAGGGGAAAGGGCTGCATGCATATTCTACAGCTTCCAGCATTCCAGGGCAGCTGTTAAGTCTCTTGCTAGGGTTATTTTTCAGTATTACAAACAACAGTGTGAAAAGGAGTGTAACTGAGGATCAAAAAGCCACATCTGTTATCTCCAAATACCAAAATAAGTATGAGGTTGAATCCTAACTCTTTTAGTAGAGTTGGTTTTGATCTTGGCTGCGTGTTAAAACACCTGAGGATCTCTTAAAAAATCCTGATGCCCAGGCTGAACTCCAGACCAATTAAATAAAAATCTGGGTGGAGGGGCGGTGGTGACTAGCTATCACTATGTGGTAAAGCTCAGGTCACTCCAGGGTGCAGCTGGAGCTGAGAACCGCTGCTTTAGAAGGTCATTCTCCGTTGTGGGAAGAGGCAGCTCTGAGACTGAGGCTCTGCCTCTCCACTTAACCCAAGCAGCGAGTGGGACCTTCTGGTACTCCCATAGCATCCAGCACAGTCAGCAAAACTGAAGTCACAGTCTGCTGTGTGTATAAAAACCAGTGGGGCTTTCAGGACATTGTGGGAAGGAGGATTTTTTTTAAAGAGGCATATACTCGCTGCACGTTTTATTAAAATTTGAGTAATAACAGTTACTGCTAGTGGGAATATTCTAAAATTGGATTGTGGAGATGGTTACATAACTGTAAATACTGAAAATCATTCATTTATACATTTAAAATGGGTAAATTTCATGATATGTATATTTCACCTCAATAAAACTTATTTTTTCGTTGTTATATATGCTTCAATATTCATAATTTAATCATGTTGCTTGGATGGCCAGGAAGCCACTGCCTGTTTTGTATCATTGGAGTGTTAACATCTAGCTGCATGCCTGGTGGATAGGGCTCAGTAAGACATTGGATGGGGGAATGGTTGGGGATGGATGGGTGAGTATCATTATGACCTTTGGTTGTGGACTGATTTCTAAATTGATGTCAATCATCAGAGACCCCTAAAGTTCATAGCACCCAGTGGGCATTGGTGCCATTTGTAAACTGTTTATGGTATGGTATTGAAATTAGGGAAACGGGTTTGTGTAGAGGCTAGAGTAGCAGGCCCATCATAGAAGATTATTTGTTTATGAATAAGTTACTGCAATGTAGAAAAACTTGTATTTGCTAGCCAATAAATATAGGTGTCCTTATCTCAAAGTACCATCTGCAACAAGGTTATAAGATGGGGAAATTATTTCAGCCATTATAAGACCTGCTACTCCCAGCTTCATTTTAGACATACCCCCTGGTCATGTTAAATTGCAGTGCTATGAAAGCCCAGGCATGCACAGGAGACATGGCTGTGCTTGACGTAGCAGGCTATACTATGAGGTGGATGGAAGGACGTGTATAGCTTCTTTGGCCTAAACACAGAAGAAAAGTGGGTTGGTGGGGAGGTCTTGGGATGTTGTTGCTTTAATTTATTGAAGAAGATCCTAAAATTTTTTATTAACTGAAGTCCTTGAGTAATACATTTTAAAAATTGAATTTCTAGACTAACCTAAATTTAACCAGAACGCTTTTTTGTTGAAAATCTTCCTACCATGAATTAGACTGCTTTCTTACCCTAGCAGTTGCAACATAATAAACATATAAAGTTTTGTTTTGATGATTTAGGACCTAGAAACATCATAAAATCGTACTCATACAAACGTATATATTGAATACATACTGAGCCTAGGAAATATCTTGGAAGTAACTTGTAATTTTGAATATCTCATTAAAATTCTGGCTATTTGAAAAGTCTGGAAGGCTTGGAGTTAGTCAAACTTTTGCTTTAATGCTATTATATTTCTTTTCTGAAAACCTTTTGGTTCTATAAAACATTAACACAAAAAGACACTCAGATCCAAGTATGAAATATTAATGAATCATTTGTAATTACCATAGTCTATAAACAGAATTTCAAAGAATAGATCTGCATAGTTTTAATAAAATTACTATTTTGTAATTTTTGGAAAATGATTTTTAAATGAGGATGCATACAGTTTACCCAAAAGTTTCAACTGAGGGAAAGAATTTAATAGTCTGACTTAAGTGGATTTTAATATTCAAATAGCAAATTGTGATTGGACTGCATTATATTAGGGCAGTTATTCTCAATCTTTAATGTGCATCAGAATCACCTGAAGGCTTTTTATGATACAGATTGCTGGGCTCCGCTCCCAGGGTTTCTGATTTAGGAGGTCTCGGGTAGGGCCTAAGAATTTACATTTCTAACAAGTTCCCAGGTGATTCTGATGCCGCTGGTTCAGGGACCATGCGTTAAGAAATCACATTCTAATTTTTCAAGCAGAATTGCAGCTTTCCTTCTGGCATTGTCTAAAGGACTTAAGAATTTCTTCCAAAAAATAAAAACCTAAAAATAACCCCACCTCTTCCCTCAAAGAAATACTTTATTGTTATGAACAGTTGGGTTTTATATGTTTATTTAAATGCTGAGAATGTAGGGAATATCTTTTTGCAACCCAAAATCGTGATGGTAAGAATCACAATTTAGTCACAGAAAATTAGATTGGGATATTTGATATTTCATCTGAGGATTAAGCAGACATCTGTAGCAGCAGGGAGTTTGTTCCAACGTGCTTTTCTCCCCTCGCCAGAAATGTTTTCTCTCCAACAGGCTTAAGGAGCACTTTATATAGAGAGTTTCCTAATGTCAGACCAGTAAAATAAAAAGGAGAGGGAGAGGATCTATATAGGACTGCCAACTCAAACAGCTGTTATCACTATCCTTTTATGAAAAAAGGACATTTTGACCAGTAAAGGTAGTTAAGAGAAACTCTCAGAGTAAAGGACAATTTGTTAAATTGAATAATTTTATGAAAAACTCCCTATTGTATCCATATACTTTTTAATTGCTGTCGACCAGTGATAGCTTCATATTTGGGAACCAGTGCCCTAGCACTTTTAAAGTAAGGTCACAGGGCTTCCCTGGTGGCGCAGTGGTTGAGAGTCCGCCTGCCGATGTAGGGGACGCGGGTTCGTGCCCCCGTCTGGGAAGATCCCACGTGCCGCGGGGCGGCTGGGCCCGTGAGCCAGGGCCGCTGAGCCTGCGCGTCCGGAGCCTGTGCTCCGCAAAGGGAGAGGCCGCGACAGTGAGAGGCCCGCGTACCACAAAAAAATAAAAATAAAAAAAAAATAAAGTAAGGTCACAGAAAGCCAAATTTAATTTTGGATCTTTATGGTTTTAAGCTAGAATGAGCCTGTAGTATACTGTCATGAACCTGGCTTGAAGACATTCTGTGTAATTTAGAGATTATTTCCCAAGTACAATTCATAAATATATAGAATGACTTGAGGTAAGGGAACACTATGTGATATTTTTCTCTCCCTGATTTTCTAGAATAACTGTGCTCTGATCATACAGTCTAGTTCTTAATTATATGCTGATATGAGGGGGGGTTTTCTGCTTTTTATTTCAAGTACATACTGTCTCTTCCTAACTGGAATGTAAACTCCTTAAGTGTACCCACCATGCTTCTCTTCTTTATCTCTTATGTGCAAAGCACACAGTGGCCTGGATAAATTCACGCTGGATCACAGCAGAGTAGATCTGCCTTTAGATTATAGTTGCATCACTCCTTGTCAGTGGAAATGTACCATGTAAGGTGCTTATTACTCTTATTTTGTAAATAGGTAAAGCTTTTTCAGCTATTGACATAATTCACTTCTTATAACCCCATTTTTTATGGATATCATGATTGTAAAAACTTCAGCTCAGCTGTTAATCAAGTGATCCAAAATGATGCCTTAGCAAATTGTAAAGTGATTGATGAGGTTTTGCTCCAGTGTCTCAGCCCCCATAGTTTGTGGAGATGCATTGCTTTTAAGTCTGTGTACGGATGGGTTCCACAGGATACGGACATACTTCTTAGCTCTTTTTCCCTTCCCTCTTGAAGCAGTACACACCTTCACAGTGTTTGCAGAGCCCCCAAAAGAAAACGAGTTGCTATCTGGGGGTTCTCCAAGAGATACCCATCAACCAATCATGTTTTGTTTTGTAGTATTAATAAATTTAGGTCTTTGGTTGGTTTTCTAAAAATTGGATTTATTGTTGATTGACTGATTTGATTGATTGATTGGTAGCTAGAATTCCTAACCTTATGGCTTTGGATTTACCTAAAACTATCCTAAGCTTGAACTGTTTAGAGTTAGTATTTCTTTTGGAGAATAAAGTTAATGGGTGACATTTGGTGATCTAGACAGTTTTAAGATTCCCCATACAATGTTTGCACTGCAATATTAGAATGAGCAGAGGTCAAAAGACTCGTATTTGAAGCCTTGTTGTGTTAACTACCAACTGTACTGTCTTTGATAAATTGCTAAGGTTCTCTAAGCCTCTGTTTCCTCATCTTTAAGATGGGCATAATATACACTTCACAGCCATCTGAGAATTAAATAAGGTGATATATGTGAAAATATTGTGAACTATGAAATAGCACACAAGCATATGGCATTATTATATGCTTTCAGCAATACACAAATAATCCATCTCTCAGATCCGTTAAAGGTTTTTTTTTTTCCTCTCATGAATGCTTTTACATTCCTTAACGCTTTGATGAAAAGAGTCATTTTTTAGGCCAACTTCTATTTGTAGGCACAGTCATACTCTTAAAGGGTTCAGTTAGAACTTGCCATTAGAAATACAATGTGAATAAGGCCCAGACATGTTAGGACAGAGTCACTTATTAATATGCATAAAATACAGCGTATAATGAGGTACCCAGAGATGACATTATTAGGCCCTAATGTATTTTAACCTATTCACATTCTGATGTGCAGAAGGGGTTTGAACTTGCTTTGTAAAATAAGCAGATAAGTGATACTGTTTTGTTTTTGTTTTTCATTTGAAAAGGTCTTGATCATCATGATTCTTATATTTAAAGATTTTGAAATTCTTACGTTTGGGGAGATGCTACAGTCTCTACTCAGAAGAACTTGGGACTGGGATATAGGAAACTTGGTTTCTGGTGTGTGAGTCTAGTTAACTCTTTTTACCCTTAGATAATGTATATGACTAGGGGTAGGTTGGTCAGTTCACCTTGAATTGTTTAATGAAATGAGCATTGATTTAATTACTTCTGATTCCTTTAACTGCTCCTGATTCTCCAAGTAGCCAACAATATCTCCAAGAAGATGTTGACAGTTTTGTACTACCCTGGTGCCTCTGACCCCCACCTGCCTTTCAGGGTGTATGGGGTCACTCCAAGGGAAAAGAAATAATTATCACCCCTTATATCTTGAAAAGTATGAAATGAAACATGTAATAGATTAAAAAATAGTGAGTTTTCTCCTTTCCCAAGATCCAAGTTAGACATTAAGATGATTAGGTAATGCTAAGGAGCAACGACATCACCAAAGGAGAATACACTAATATGAACACAACCATCACTCTTCCACCTTGCCCCCGCCCCCATATCTTTCTTAAATTCCTTACATGACACATACCTTAGCTAGACTGCCTGGGTTCTAATCCTGGTTCCTCTAGTTTCTCTCTTGTGACCTTGTACAAATTATCTTCTGCATATGTCAGTTTCCTCATCTGCAAAATGGGCATGACAGTATTAGTACCTATCTCATAGGGTAGTTGTGGGGATTCACTCAGTTAATTTGTAAAGCACAGAGCTGGCCCATAGTGTATGCTATATGAGTATTAGGTAATATTATTATTATCTTTTTAAAGATTAATTTACTGATGTATTTGGAGTCATTGAACATGCTCCAGTTCTAGGGTAAAAAGTTGGATTTTCCTTGCTCCAGTAATTTCAAATTTCATTTAGTAAAAACCAAAAAAAATGTTTTTTAAAACATTCCACCTGTTCCTGTAAAATCCATTAAGTTCTCTGAAGTGATCCACATCTGCTGTTAGCATAAAAGAAATTGTGCATTGCGGATAAAATGGAAGAGTATTTTTTATCCAGACCCAACAGTGACACTGATTCATGGTGATCTGATTGGTATGCTTGAGCAAGTTACAACAAATATGAGCCTATAAGGTGTTAGTCACTCAGAAAAGAATTTGACAGATTTTTCCAGAAAAATAACTGCATCATGTTGTATGCAACCAATGGGAAAAAAAATGGGAAGAAAAAGATTTCATAAGTACTGTGTACTTTAAGACCATCAACACATTATTAACCCCCTTTACACAGGGAAGCTATCTTTCTCTATGATAAGTTAATAGGACATAGGGTGAATGATAGAAGTCTATTGTATTTAATTAATTCTTTGTTATATTTTGATGCCTACTTTTCTGAAAATATTATTTAAGTGCAAGGTTTCATTCTTTAGTAGCTGATTTAGCTTACTCTCATTTAGTAATAAAGTCCCTCACTAGCTACTGAGGTAGACCCCATCACAAATGACTGTAGACAGTTCGGGGTTATAAATAAGTTCTTGGTTTTTGTTATTGTTTTTCTGTTTTCTGTTGTCTTGTGAGCTATGATGAACTGTCATAGTCCTTCTCTACCTTTAGTGGCATTTCTGACTTGCTGCCTGTGGTCTGCTGAGAAACTGGATAATCACACTTGTTAGAACTGTGTTTTTTTTAAAAGTTCTCCCTTGCTGAAAACTTCAGTCTCTTTCCTTTTGTGCTCTAGAGCCTTGCTGTTGAAAGAGGGGCCTGTAAACCAGCAACGTTGGCATCACCTTACTAGAAATGCAGAATCTTGGGCCTCACTCCAGACATACTGAATTAGAAGCCGCATTATAACAAGATTCTCAGGTAATTTAAGTACGCATTAAAATTTGAGAAGCTCCACTTTAGCACATCAACTTTGTGACAGGTCATTTTTCTATTTCGAGATCCATTTTTAGCTTACAAATTGTGTCTTGCAGTGTTCGAGGTTATATAGCTTGCCAAACTATTTTACCTCTAGAAACAAGGGATGTTGTTGTAACATCTAGAAGTGTATTCATGTTTGGTAATAGGTAATTGATGAGCATTTTATTTTCTCTCCCCTAGGATATCCCTGGTGATCTTAGAAGAGTCCGTATCATGGAATCGATCTCTATGATGGGAAGCCCCAAGAGCCTTAGCGAAACCTTTTTGCCTAATGGCATAAATGGTATCAAAGATGCAAGGAAGGTCACTGTAGGTGTAATTGGAAGTGGGGATTTTGCTAAATCCCTGACCATTCGACTTATTAGATGTGGCTATCATGTGGTCATAGGAAGCAGAAATCCTAAGTTTGCTTCTGATTTTTTTCCTCATGTAGTAGATGTTACTCACCATGAAGATGCTCTAATAAAAACAAATATAATATTTGTTGCTATACATAGAGAACATTACACCTCCCTGTGGGACCTGAGACATCTGCTTGTGGGTAAAATCCTGATTGATGTGAGCAATAACATGAGGATAAACCAATACCCAGAATCCAATGCAGAATATTTGGCTTCATTATTCCCGGACTCCTTGATTGTGAAAGGATTTAATGTTATCTCAGCTTGGGCACTTCAGTTAGGACCAAAGGATGCCAGCCGACAAGTATGTATTTTTAAATTTTATTCTTAGTTAGATGGTATTTTGTACTTAAATAGTTAAAACAAATATCATATATTTAAAAACTGAATTTTGACACTCTCCAATGATTATCATTCTGAAAACTATGTATGAGCTCCTGAAGATTTGTGTCCTGACCTTGTAAGGGCACATTTCTATTCCCAAAATGATGTGAAAAGCTGAGAAAATAACTGGAACTTTCCTATCATAATCAGCTAATTCAAGAAAAAGGCAAGTTTGGCAGTTGAATAATGGGCCATCTCCTTGCTTCCTCAAATATTAAAACAATCTCAATCATGTCTTTTTTCTTTCCCTCTCTCCCTCCCACCCACCCATCCTTCCGTCCTCCCTTCTTCCTTCCTTGAAGCTATTTGGTAAACAGTATCCCATCGCTGCACGAAATGCTATGTAGTATGATCCTCAAGAAGAATGCTTTAGAAGTACCTTTTATTTTACGTAGATTATTCATAGAATTTTAAATAGTACAGTTTGTTTTATTTTAAGGGTAGATTTTATTCTATGTGGGGAAGGTAGAAGCAAATTGCATTTCTCAGGTTCTCCTTTAATCTATGAGTTCTGTTTAGTTCAGTTTGAGACTATAAAGCAGATGGGGAGCTCCATCAGTGCTTTTTGTGGAATGGGAGCTTTTATAAGTAAACACATAAAATAGTGCACCTTAAAAATCTTTCAAAAGTGTGGTTATGCATTATAATGAAGCATGATGATAAAATACTTTTATTTTTGTCCATAAAGACAGTTGATTAGATGTTTTAGAAAATAAATTCAAGTATTACATCACTGTATGCTGCATATCAGAGTCATGATAACCATTCATTTTCAAGTGTTTAATTTGGAAGAATGTATACTTTCTTACTTTCCTAGAGAGTATTTCTGAATCCTTTTTTTCTTTTGCATATCAACCAAGGTTTGGCAATGGATACAAATCTAGCAAATTAGAGATAAACCTGAATTTAATCCTTTGCCCATATTTGTGATAATTTTAATTATTCAACAAAAGAAATTGTAGAACAAGAGATTAAGTTCAATGTGAGCTACAGAAAGAGTTTCATTTGTATTTTGTAGTCCTTGTGGCTTTATGAATGTTTGATTTATTCTTTTAGGTTTATTATAAAATTTTATAATTTGTAGTTTTTTTCCCAGTGAAGTAAAAACAGTTTAATCCACCATTGTCACACCTGTAACAAATTTGAGAATGCTTTTCCTTACTTCTTTGGTATATATTTCTCTACCTTCCCTGCTCCATTTTAGAAGTTCATGAACATTTGTATAATAGCATAGACTTTGTCATTTATATGGTTAACGTTAGATAAAATTAATAATCCTAAGAGCTCTACATTCTCACCATTATGTAACTAGGTTTAGTAGGCAAGCATTTTCAGTGTGGTCTGTTTCAGAGCCTTTATATAAACATCCTCAGGGATACATTTAGGAATTTGTTTTCCCTGAACATAGCTCAGAGATTTTATAGCAAAATTTTTCTAACTCTAATCCTGGCTTACTCCAGCCAGGAACTTGTGAACTTGGTGTTCAACAAATATTTGTGAATTCTCAACTACATTACAATATCTAAGAGGTGTTGGTAGTTTGAAAGCCCACCCTCACCCGCAGTGATCACAGTCCCATCTTAGAGTTCCTGTAGCGGTAACAGCTCTTAGAAAATGGCAGTTACTTTACTGTTTAAGTTAACTAAGCCTATTAATGCTATTTTTTCCCCACCAAATATATTATCCTCATTTAATGATGAAAGAATTTCATAATTCTGACCAATGAAATAATATACCTGAGATTATCCATGGTTTTGGTGAATTGGTTTCTAAGCCAAAAGTTAAATTTTATAAATAGTATAGCATCATGATATCATTTAGAGGTTTTAATTACAAATTCAACCATTCAGAATCCATGCTTATCTTTTCCCTTGCTGAATAGCCATAAAGGGCAATGCTTGAAATCACTTTACTCGGCAGAATCACTACAGTCCTAGAACTAAGTACTGTCCGCCAAAGCCTAGAGAGCCAGCCCCACCTGGTTGCCTGCAAGAGTGAGAGAGCTGGACAGGGGCGGGGCGTGGCCTGCAGCTCAAACTCCACCTAGACTGTTGGAGGGAAGACCTTACCTTGTCTGCTCAGAACCTGGTGACCTAGAAACCTTTCTCTCCTCCCGCCTCCCTTCCCCTGAGGACTTCTGTTCCCAGGTTCAAGCTAGATTTTTCTGCATTGTCTTTTCATGTCATTGACGTTAGCAAGGACTTTGTTGTTTTTATGATACTATTTTAACCTATAAATAAATAGATTAATAAATTAATAAATGCTTTATCTCCTTAATTCTTCTGCATCACGCAGGGTCATCATAAGTGATGCTCTGTGGATTAAATGCAGCGTGTGATTGTTACCATTTTTATAAGCAATAATAGTAATGATGAGTCTTCTGTTTTCTCCATAGGTTTATATATGCAGCAACAATATTCAAGCTCGACAACAGGTTATTGAACTTGCCCGTCAGTTGAATTTCATTCCCATTGACTTGGGATCATTATCATCAGCCAGGGAGATTGAAAATTTACCCCTGCGACTATTTACTCTCTGGAGAGGGCCAGTGGTGGTAGCCATAAGCCTGGCCACGTTTTTCTTTCTTTATTCTTTTGTCAGAGATGTGATTCATCCATATATTAGAAACCAGCAGAGTGACTTTTACAAGATTCCTATTGAAATTGTGAATAAAACCTTGCCCATAGTTGCCATTACTTTGCTGTCCCTGGTGTACCTGGCAGGTCTCCTGGCAGCTGCTTATCAGCTTTATTATGGCACCAAGTATAGGAGATTTCCACCTTGGTTGGAGACCTGGTTACAGTGTAGAAAACAGCTAGGATTACTAAGCTTTTTCTTCGCTTCAATCCATGTTGCCTACAGCCTCTGCTTACCAATGAGAAGGTCAGAAAGATACTTGTTTCTCAACATGGCTTATCAGCAGGTATGGGACGTGCTTGATATTTATCTGATGCTAGTAAAATACTTGATTATTAGAATTTGTAAAACGTGAGATTTAAAACAGTGTAAAACTTTACATACCTTGTAATAGAAATTTTGGTATATTTAGGGAAGAGAAAGAATTGTTCTTTAAACAATGTTTCTGCACAAGAATTATGCGGCTAATTCAGAATCATTTAGAATAAAAGCTGCTACCATCCCTTTCTTTGCAGAATAAAAACAGAGAAGTGAAGAGTTGGGTTTTGTTTTCTTTTTTTAATGTTACAAGTGCAGTGATTACTTTCAGCATCAGTTAATTATTTTATAATTGGCCATGTTCCATGAAATAATAAGGCAGCTCTCAGTAAACATACACAATAAAATTAGAACTAGTGAAAATATAAAACAGACTAGGTAGTCAAGATCAGGAGACACACACAAGGTTTTTATTATCATAAAGCAGGAAAGATTCTGCTTCCTCAGGTGAACCTTTTCTAGCACTTAGCTCTTCAAGAGAATTTCTGGGAGAACTTCATAGAAGGGGCTTGATGATGGAATAGACTATGATTTTCCTCAATAATTTCCATTCAGCAAATGTAAGGGGTTTCACTGAAGCTCTTTGATGTAGCATTTCTCAATGAAAGCCGAGGACCGTGTACTAAACAAATGTGTAAGAGCTTTTGCATTTTATAAGAAACCAAGGCATCATGGTCAAGTATGTAGCATCCAGTACTTGTTTCAACAATAAAACCTCAAATAATTTGAAAAAAATTACTAGATTGATGTTCTTTAAGCCATTCTCTCTAAAAATAACCACTTAAATGAATACTAAGGCTTTGATATCTACTCCATCGGCTTCCTCACCTCCTTCAAGTCTTCGATTTGTTGACACAAATAATCAATAAACAATCAATAATAAGAATAGAAGAGAGTTTTATTTGCGCCAAACTGAAGACAACCTCTCAGTAGCTCTGAGGGGACTATTCTGAAGAGGCAGGGAAGGAGCCAGTGTGTATATGAATTTTTTGGCTAGGAAATAAGTGTAGTCAAACATACATCTTTGATAAAGAATTACTGCTAATCACAAAGAACAGATATCTCAAGTTAATGATTTTAGTGCTTTTCTATATATGGGAAGATGCAAGAATCTGGGGTCATTGAAATTCTTCCTGAGATATGCATCTTAACTACCTAGGGGCCAATATTTCAAAGCACAGAAAGCCTCGTCCTGTTTTTTGTTCCTCCTGAATTCCCCTCAGGGCCCGCTGTCAACTGACAGTGGCTTGTGACTGAACCCTTTGTATAACTTGATGACGGGCAGCATTCTTCTCTTTAATGGTAAAGCTGATATACAATGTATGTTTGACAGGCCGTAAGACAGGCTGTTCTAATTAGCATAAAGTTCAAGCCAAATCACGTATAAGCCAGAATGACTTCCCTATACCTCAATATGTGAAAATTTCTTCCATCAAGTTCTTACCTCCTCAGCGAGGCCTTCGTTTGGACACCAATTTACATTCTGCCACCTGCTTCTGACTCAACCCTGGTACTCTCAGCCCCTCTTACTTTACCTGCTCTTCTTTCTCTTTGTTCAATAGTATTTACCACCTTCTAACACACTTTGTGTTCTTTGTTTATTTACTGTTCTCTGCCTTCTCTCATCATAATGTAAGTTCACAAGAGGAGGGATCTTTGTTTCGTTCACTGATACATGCCTAATGCCTGGAACTGTGCCTGACACATTGTAGACACTCAAAAAACATACTCATGGAACAAAGGGATGAATTGGGAGGGCTTGTAGATAGATTCAGGTTGTAATCTCCAGGTATACTGGGGTATGCTGTTATTCTGTATTGTTGTATAGACACCAAATGAGATAATAAGAGCCTTTATCCACAGAGAAGCTCTGTGGCTCTTTTCAGGATGTTGGTATGATTGCTTCAGGGAACTAATGGCTAAGAAATAGCTTTTCTCTCTCTCTCTCTTTTTTTTTTTTTTTTTTTTTCATTTCAAGTATGTTTGGTTACCTGGAATTGGACAAAAAGTTAAGCTGGTGTTAAGTTAGAATGTTTTCCATGAATAGATTACTTAAACCAAAGCTTTAACCCAAGGAATCCAAGCCTTGATTTATACTTTAATTATATTGTTTGCATGTAAATAGACAATTCTAAAAGTAGTCCCTATGCAGAATACGACATATTCAGAGTTAAACTCTGGCTTGATTATATGTGCATTATCAGTGTAAGGGAAAGTACTGAATGAGGCAACTGGACAGTTGGAAAGTATATTAATGAGGCCATTCAAGTGGATAAGTATTTGCACTCCTTAGGGCTTTATCCTCAGGGAAATCTCAGCTCCCTGGGGAAAAGAAGGTAAGAAGAGGTAAATCAACATATAAATAATCTTCATGTGAGAAAGGAAGGCACAGACATAGTTTAGAAATTCCCTGCCTGTATTCTAAATTGAACTAAGGCCAGAATGTACCCAAAATATTCAACCAAGTTTAAGCTAACTTGTAAAAGCACCAGAAAACTAAGTCTAACTGCCAGTACTTCTTTTGTGTCCCTCTGGAACCAACCACTCAGTATTTCACAGTCTTGGGACTCCAGAGTCCCTGTCACCATGATGTATTACAAATGTGATGACAGATTTACCCACCCTTCTCACATGTGGGTGAGGAAGGAGAGAATCTTAGTCCTCTTTTTGTTTAACTCTCCCTTCTCTTTCCCTCACACCTGGAACAATACCATCCAGTAATAGGTTCTCCATAACAGTTTGTTAAATTGAATTAGTGCAACTCAAATAAATGTTATATGTCCATATATGACATATTCTTAGGCCAAGAGTGAACTCTGTGCTGAATCAGTTAATATTCTACCAAACAAAGGAAATTCACGTTTGCTTTCTTGTTAGGTTCATGCAAATATTGAAAACTCTTGGAACGAGGAAGAAGTTTGGAGAATTGAAATGTATATTTCCTTTGGTATAATGAGCCTTGGCTTACTTTCCCTCCTGGCAGTCACCTCCATCCCTTCAGTGAGCAATGCTTTAAACTGGAGGGAATTCAGTTTCATTCAGGTATGTGGGGTTTGTTTGGTGAGGGACTGGGTGGCATAGATTTTTAATTCCAGTTACGTACAGTTGGATTTTAAATATGCTGTTAATAAAAGAGTGCCCCTGGGACTGCTGTTCATACATCTAGCTCATGGAATGTATGTCAATAAAAGAGTGCCCCTGGGACTGCTGTTCATACATCTAGCTCACGGAATGTATGTTGCTAGAGGCCAGCTTAGGACCGTTCTGGTTTAGTAAGTGAACGACCAGTACAGGACTTTACTGGAAAGCTTTGATAGTACTGCCTACTATGTTACAGATAAAGGTTATTTGAAAAAGAAAAAAAAAAAAAAAGTGGGGGATGAACAAGCTTAGATCAAGTTTAATACCAAAGTCAATTTATTATTAGGCAAATGAATGAAGACTTACTTTATATTTTGAGTTATTTTGATCTGTCTAGAAAAGTCTCATTCATTGTAGTTGAAGTGGAGAGAAGCTCAGTTTGAATATTTTAAAGGAAATGTGTATACATACACAAACACAAGCGGTAGTTAATGGATTATGGCAAGCAACCAGCCGTATCATTCTTGTTAGTATATGTATTTGGTACATCAGTTGTATACATAGGTATATGAGTGTCTACAAAGGGGTTTCAAGATAACATTGTGTTCTTTGACAAGTTAAACATTCACTTTCTCCAGTAATAGCTATTTAATACATTTGCATACTTTAAAAATATATAACTCAAACTGAGACCCTACCTAAATTACCATAAAATCAGTATTGGTTGTATCCAAATGGTTTATAGCACAATATGCAGATGAGTGTCATTTGGTGGTACACTAAATTTTGTTTGGTTTTAGTTTTTTTTTTTGTCTATTTGCTTGAGTTTATTTTTAAGTGACCTAAAAATCCCATTCAAATTAAGGGCATATCCCTTGTCTAAATTCATTTTTCCTTTCTGAGGGAAATAAAATGTGAATACTTTCCCAACTGCTAGTTTAATCACACCTGAAAAGAAATAGAAGGCCCACTGATAAAAGGTGCTAGACGGGTGCAAAGTATCATTATAAAGTTATATGAGTAATTGCAAGCAGAACAATTTTCTGCGAGAGAGTTGATCCTTCCCCAGTGAAGTTAGAAGTTACATTATTATGCCGATGTAGTACTACATTTTGTGTAACATAGACCATTTCTTAAATAAGCAATTAAACATAACATAGGGAACCCAAAATGCTGAACTTTTTGATTTTAACCTGTGAACTGTTTGTAACAAAGTGCTCTTAATAATCTCATTTAACATGGTTGATAAAGCCATTTGAAATGCTTTTTATGTTACATATTAATACTGTAAGATTTTTCATATTTACCTTCAACTGGTATGTATGTGTGTGTATACTCATGAGAATGCTCTTCATAATTTTATTATATACGTGTGTATATATGTATGTATACATGTATTATATACACACATACACACATTTTTAAAAAAATATATACACAACTGGTAGAAATGTGGATAACTTTTATAAAGGAGTTTTCCAGTTTTTATCAGTATCCTTAAGGAAAACCCAGATGTTTTGACCAGTAATCCCACTATTAGAAATCAATTCTAAGGAAATAAACCAAAATATAGAAAAGGGCTTAAAGTGACATTATAGTTGAGGAAAGTAGGAAACAGAGTAAATGATCAACAAAAAGGAATGGTTAGGTAAATTATAGCACATCCATTCAATAGAATATCATATAGCATTAAAGTCATGTTTTCATATTTAATGACAGGCAAAGGTTCTGGATGTGATAAATAGTCAGAATATTAGGCTATATGCAATACAGCCTTATTTGTGTAAAAAAAAGTGCATATAAATATATAAGAAATATATGAAAATACTAAAATTGTTTAATGCAGTAGAGAACAAAGAGTAACTCAGTAATTTAAGATAAAATAGTGTTATCAAAATATAGACTTGGTATATCTGGATGGGTTAATTTATGAGTTTGAATAATTTGCTTCTTATTCTGTTTCTTTTTCTTTCTCCCCTATCTCAAGTCTACACTTGGCTATGTTGCTCTGCTCATAAGTACTTTCCATGTTTTAATTTATGGATGGAAACGAGCTTTTGAAGAAGAGTACTACAGATTTTATACACCACCAAACTTTGTTCTTGCTCTTGTTTTGCCCTCAATTGTAATTCTGGGTAAGATCATTTTACTCCTTCCATGTATAAGCCGAAAGCTAAAGAGAATTAAAAAAGGCTGGGAAAAGAGCCAATTTCTAGAAGAAGGTATTGGAGGAGCAGTTCCTCACCTCTCACCAGAGAGGGTTACAGTAATGTGATGATAAATGGTGCTCTCTGATGCCATATAAAGTTCTCCTCATGCCATTATTTTTATGACTTCCTTTATCTTCAGTTGCAAGTGCACTGTCAAACTGCTATGGGCTGATACCTCTTCAGTGAGATCTCAACTGAATTAGTGGTAGAATTTTCTTCAAATTTATTTTCACTAATGTCACATTTTGCCAATATGAGTTTTTATAGTCAACTTATTGTTGAAATGTAGGTATGTTTTGTTTTGTTTTGTACAATCGTAAGGCTGTTGTTATTTTAACAAACTTTATTCCATAATCAGGCAGAAATATTTGTAGTTAATGATTTAGATACAACATAATGTTAAAAAACTTTGCACACCAGCAGAACTTTAAGTTTTAATATAATTCAATAGATATATTTCTTTTCTGAAGCTTCAGTAAGGTTTTAATTATTATCTAGCTTAAGAAATAGAAATGTATAACCATACATTATTTTTAAGAAAGGACACATTACATTAGCATCTAGGAAAGGGTGCATGGTTAAAATCCCTATATTTCTTTCATAAGATCGGGTTTGAAGAATGTAATCAATTGTATGAACCAATGTGATTTATAAACAAACACAAATTAAAGAGACAAACCGAACTTGAAATTATGTTTAAAATGCATTGGAGACATGAACTATATACTGATAATATGTACCTCATGAAAGATTTTATTCTTTATCTTGTTACAGAGCAGTTTTATTTGCATATTAATATACTGATCAGGGAGAAGACAGTAACATCTGGCCTCCAAAACTGATCTTTCTCACCTAGTACCAATCTTGGGAATCTTATAATTGTTTCTAGTTAGAGGGAAAGTGTTAACGTTTACACACAAGGAGTTGTCAGCTGATCTATGCTGTTGCACCTTAGCCAGTCATACTCCGAATGGTACAGGATTTTACTGACATTCGTGGATGGATTATAACCTGCCAGGCACTGTTCTAAGCACTTTACTTGTATTTTCCCATTCAGTACTTAAAACAACCCCATGACAGAGGTAGTTATTTTCCTCATTTTACATATGAGGATACTGGAGCATAGAAAAGTTAAGTAATTTGCCCAAGGTCATGCAGTTAGTGAGTGGCAGAGCCAGCATTCAAGTCCAGGCAGTCATATTTCAGAGGTGACAGTTTTAGCCGCTAAGCTCTATGGCCCCTGCCCCATCCCCATGCATACCAATCTAGATGCTTCCTCTTTGATATAAAGGCGCTGACATTCTTTACAGTGTGTTGTGGGTGTCAAAAGATATATGAAAATATTATAATCATAAATTTATCATTGCCTGTGGGATAATCCACACTTACCCTAGGAGAGGATATTGCCTGGGACAGGACCCGGGAGATCCATGGCAGTCCATAGGCCTCCCTGTGCAGTGCGGGACTCCAGCAGAGATAGGACCACAGCAGTTTTAATGAATGGCTAAGGTCCTATAGAATCTTTAAGATTAAGTCCCTGTAGAGTTGGTCATCTCTTTTTGTCTTCTTGAGAATTCCTCCTGCCTGCTCAGCCACTAATTAGGGAGCAGTTTGCAAGCATGAAGGATATTTAGATGAGCAGTTAATTATAAATGTACTCTAGAGACATAGAATCATACAGATTATTCATGAAAGTTTTCAGTGCTGACATTCCACATTAAAATTGCATTTTGTTCATACTTTGGTTAGAAAGCCCTATGTTTTTTTTCTGTTTGCTCTTTCCTTATTAAAATAGAAAGTTGCAGACAGATACAATTATAGGTATTCCTCTTCCTGAAATTATAACATTTTTAAACTTACCCAGTAAGGTTCTACTGAATCCAGCTGCCAAAGATAAATGGACTTTTACTTAGTGGAGGCTACCTTTCCCACCAATGGCTCCTTCCCTACTACCACATCATGTCAGTTTGGTAAACTACTCATGATTCTCTGATGTCCTCTTCTTGCTGAATTTTAGTAGCTTGTACTTTTTACTTGAGCTTTTCTTTTTCCTTTATTTTAATTATATTCTTTCCCTCTTGATAATCATTTACTTGTTAGTTCTCAGTAGGGATTCAGTTGGGTGATAACTTAAAGGGGAACACCTATAAACTATATAGTGGACTAGTGAAATTAAGAGCATATTTTTAATATTTTCTCATTCCTATAGTTCCACTCCCTTAAGCCCATACTTGCACCAGTTAACGTGAAAATACAATGAAATATTTTTAAAAGTTAGATGACTACTGAAGTAATATTGTTGCATGTATATATTAATTAGCCAATAAGATAAATAAAATTATCACTATTACAGATAAGTGGGGCCTTTGAAAATATGAAAAAACAAAGTTTATGAAAATGTATATAAGATGTAACAGTTGTTTGAAATGGTGATATCTCCTTTTCAGTACTACAAAGAGGAAATAATTTTGAAGTTTTAGAATAAATATAATATATTCATTATAATTCTAAATGTTTAAAAGCTTTTCTAAAAATGCAAAAAAATATTGACTTTTAAGTGCTTTACTTAAATGACTTTTAATTGCTTTATTTTACTATTTCCTACCTAATTATTTTTCTTAATCATTATTTCTCATAATCATTCTTTAAAAATCATTACTCTGGCCTCAGAAGTAGGACTGAATTCTGCTCTTGCTAGATGTGAGAAAGTAGTGGGAACTTTAAAGTAGTGGGATGTTTTTTTTTCCTTAACTGTATTTTGAGAAGCACCCCTGAGAAAATTATAAGAATGTAGAAAATATACCTAGTTTTAATCCTATGCAAAATAATTAAGTAATTTTTTTCCTAAGAGGAAATTAATCATTGACTGAATCATGCTACCTAGCTTTTGTGTGCAGATTCCATGTCTCCTCTATTAAGAATATTTAAAATCATGTTTAAATAAGAATATATTCATGCTAGCATATATTTTTCAAAGCATATATGGAAATTAGCCTAGACTGTCTACATGTAGAGATTTTTATTTAAATTTTAAAATATTTTAAAGTATGAATAAATTATATTTATAGGTATTTATCAGAGAGAAATATTTTGTGCTACATATGGGATTGGTTAGTGAGCTCCACTGTTAAACTACCTGATTAATTTCTTAAAATTAGCATAATCTTGGGTTGATTAAGGAATTTTACTTTTAAAATTAATTTGATAATAGTAACTCAATGTATATTAATCCTTACAGTCAAATTATGAAAATTATTTGTGTAAAAGGGCTTTTAGGAATATATCATATCCAATTTTTTTATTGTTTATCTCTTATGTAATATGTAAAAATCTTAATTCTTTTTAATTGCCTTTTGCCATTAAACTATTTCATAATAAATTCTGTACAGAGAGGTTTCCCCTCCAAAAAAGTTTTATTTGTGAAAGTTAAAGATTCTTATGTGATGTTTTAAATAAAGTACCATCAATGTAACTTATAAATATTTCTTTAGGAATATTATGAACACTGAAACTGTGTCATTCTATAAAATCTCTGTTTTGAAATAAGTATTTAAACAGCCTAAAATGTCGTGTTGAAATTATTTTGTAAATTCATGACATAGAGCACACATAGTATAATAACCTGAGTCTAGTGTTAAGATCTGTATTTGTGATGTGTTGTCATGAAAATGAGCTGCTCCACCCTCAGTTGTTCATAAGTCAGTAAAGCAAATTCTGATACATCTTCAGTATATGTAATTCCTCTAAATGAGTATATGTAATTGCTCTAAATGACACTGTAATAATTTTAGTGGAAACACAATTTGTTCATACCTTTGAACAGTGAATTTTATAGGGATGAATAGGTTCTTCAATTTTTTTTAAGTGCAAGAAAACTATAAAGTGCTAATATTCAGAGATTCTGTTGATATGATACCAAAAAACATTTAGTTCAGCTTAACACATGTACACACAGTAGTTCCCCCCTTACCATAGTTTCATTTTCTGTGATTTCAGTTACTCACAATCAGCCATGGTCTGAAAATATTAAATGGAAAATTCCAAAAATAAACAATGAACAACTTTTAAATTGTGTGCCATTCTGAGTAGCATGGTAAAATCTCGGGCGTTCCTGCTCCATCCTGCCCACCAGGGAGGTGAATTATCCCTCTGTTCAGTGTATCCTTTCCGTTAGTCACTTAGTAGCTGTCCTGGTTATCAGATCGACTGTTGTGGTATCACAGTGCTTGTAACCCTTATTTTACTTAATAATGGTCGTAAAGTACAAGAGTAGTGACACTAGCAATTCGGATATGCCAAAGAGAAGCTGTAAAGTGCTTCCTCTAAATGAAAAGGTGAAAGTTTTTTACTTAATAAGAAAAAAAATTTGTATGCTGAGGTTGCTAAGATTTATGGTAAGAAAGATTCTTCTATTCATGAAATTGTGAAGAAGGAAAAAGAAATTCAAGCTAGTTTTGCGTTGGACCTCATGCTGCAAAAGTTACAGCCACAGTGTGTGACAAGTGCTTAATTAAGATGGAAAAGGCGTTAAATCTGTACAATAAGATATTTTAAGAGAGAGCGAGACCACATTCACATAACTTTTACTACAGTATATTGTTATAATTTTTCTATTTTATTATTAGTTATTGTTGTTAGTCTCTTACTGTGCCTAATTTATAAATTAAACTTTGTCACAGATATGTATGTATAGGAAAAAACATATGTATGTATATATAGGGTTTGGTACTGTCTCTGGTTTCAGGCATCGACTGGGGGGTCTTGAAACATATCCCCTGTGGATAAGGGGGGTGCAGACTACTGTACTCAGATTTTTTTCACTTTCCAAATCATTGGATTAACAACATACAGTCATCCAAAATTAGGGCAGACTATTTGGATTCTCCTAATGGCTAGATGGGCTAAATTAAATTACCAATGCCGGTTCTTTCTTTATGATTTCCAAATTGCCACCTCCAAGGAAGATTCTCTTAGGATTTTCTTTAAAGGTCTTTCATAGCTTTACAGATATCCAGCCTGAATGGGGCCTGGAAGTTGTCTCTCAATGTCTAGTTACCCTACTTTAAAAGCTGTTGCCCATCACATTCCTCAGCTGCCCTTGCCATTAGGTGTTCCTGTGTGACTGAGTGTTGGCCAGCGAGATGTAGGGGTACAAATGAGTGACTTCTTGGAAGTCTCTTCAAAGAAAAGCAGCATGTGTTCCTTTATCTTATTCCTCCATCTTCCTGCCAAACTGTGATGTAACAGGAGCCCTTGCAAATATCCAAGTAGACCAAGGCCTAAGGACGACATGTTAGAAACTAAAAAGATCCTGACTACTTCACTACTTCAACTGCCTTTTCCTGTATTTAAGCCATTGTAAATTTGGATTTCTTTTCATGAAATCAAAACTAATCCATTCTGGCCTTCAGTTCTTTATCACAATGCCGTTTAACACTGTTTGAATAAACTAGATTGCAATAATTCTTACCTTTAAAAGTTTTTAAAGGATAATGTGCAATTCACATTAGAATTGATTTTCCATCGTTAATTAATTATACTCATTTTCCTGCCTTGACCTTTCATTAGGTATTTTGTATCTGCTTGGAAAATACTGTCTTCTTTATAACTGTGTAATAGATATTTGCTAAAACAATGTAATCTCTAAAATATCATTATCAAATTTTATGCCATGTTTTTATATCATTCTCATAGATCTGCCTTATAAACATCTAAATAAAAAAGTACTGTTTAATGTGGTTTAACTTCTTTTTTGAAATGTTACGTACAAATGGATTTTTCTTTCTTACTGAATAATAATTCCAGTATTTGGTGGAAGCCATCTAATACTTTTCTGACTGTTTCTTTTCAGAAGCATCCAGAAAGCAATTGCATGTAACAGTTTTGGGTTTGGGGGGAATTTTGTTTTGTTTTTGCCAAAGTAGACATTTAGAAAAACATCCATCTAATGAGATGGTATTCTTAAAAGTATTTCAGGGCTTCCCTGGTGTCGAAGTGGTTGAGAGTCCGCCTGCCGATGCAGGGGACACGGGTTCGTGCCCCGATCCGGGAAGATCCCACATGCCGCGGAGCGGCTGGGCCCGTGAGCCATGGCCGCTGAGCCTGCGCGTCCGGAGCTTGTGCTCCGCAACGGGAGAGGCCACAACAGTGAGAGGCCTGCGTACCGCAAAAAAAAAAAAAAAGAAAAAGAAAAAAGTATTTCATTTCACTAGCATTTATTAAGTATCTTTTGTTTTAATTTATTTATTTAATTTTGGCTGTGTTGGGTCTACATCGCTGTGTGTGGGCTTTCTCTGGTTGCGGCAAGCGGGGGCTACTCTTTGTTGTGGTGCGCAGGCTTCTCATTGTGGTGGCTTCTCTTGTTGTGGAGCACGGGCTCTAGGCACGCAGGCTTTAGTAGTTGTGGCACATCGGCTCAGTAGTTGTGGCTCGCAGGCTCTAAAGCGCAGGCTCAGTAGTTGTGGTGCTGGGCTTCGTTGCTCCGCAGCATGTGGGATCTTCCCGGACCAGGGCTTGAACCCGTGTCCCCTGCATTGGCAGGTGGATTCTTAACCACTGTGCCACCAGGGAAGCCCTATTAAGTATCTTTAAACCAGGACTGAACACAATATTCAAGCTATATTCTGTTAGTTCCTGATAGGAACCCTATCTGTCTTACGACTATATTCCTAGTGTCTTGTGCAACATGATCCTACAGACACTAATGAGATGGTTTAATGAATGTTGCCTCATTTTTACAGAAAATTATGTTATTTATCACCCCACATCCGTGCAGCCATGCCTGCATCCTCCTGCACATGCCCCGCCCCATCACTGTCTCAACTTCTTGCTTTTCCTCCTGGCCAGTGGCCTGGAGCTGCCCTGTGGTCCCAGAGTGGAGCCGCTGCTGTTGCTACCACTGCCGCCGCCACTGCCGCCACCATCACCCCTGCCACATTGCTGTACTGAGGAAAAGAAACTGACCTTTGTGCCTGAGCACAGGATCTGTGGAGGCTATGGCTCCCCCTGCAGCTGCCTGAGTGCGTGGGTGTTAATGTCCTGAGAGTAGGGTTCAGGTAAAATACAGGATACTCAATCAAATTTGAATTGCAGAGAAACAGCAAATAACTTTTTTAGTATAATTCTGTTACAAATATTGCATGGGACTTTTTTTCCCCCCTCTAAATCTGGCAACCCTACTTGGAGGGTGAATTTTGACCAAAGAGATGCAGCACAAGAGGGAGCTGGTAGATAAATTCTTCTCCCTTCATCTCCCCGAGATAGGCTGTTCCAAAGGGCAATCATCCATGAAAATATCCTAAAAGACTGAGCAATTAACCACTCTTGTTGAAAAGCTTATGGCAGCTCAGTAACACCTATATTTGTACACCCTCCTCCACTGCCTGCCTCACTTCCATCTTTTCCTCCCTTCTGCTTCCCAGAGATAGTGCCCCCCAATGAACTGGCAGCAGGTGAATGTTTCTTGTTGTTTGTGGCAGGCTCTAGGAAACCTAGGCTAGCATAGTAATTTTGGTAGTGGATTCTTCAACTGGAAAATAAAACATGAAATAAATGATGGTTTTCACAAAGTCAGGCACAGGGCCCTGCAGACTCAAAATCCAGGCTGGCTGAGAGTGTTGGGAAAGGGCCTTTAAAGAGGTAATTAAGGTAAAATGGGGTCATAGAGGTGGGCCCTAATCCAACATGACTGGTATCCTTATAAGAAGAGGAGATTAAGACACAGAGGGAAGACCATGTGATGACAAAGGGAGAAGCCAAGGAGAGAGGTCTCAGAATGAAACCAATCTTGGACACCTTGATCTTGGACTTCTAGCTTCCAGACTGTGAGGAAATAACATTTCTGTTACATAAGCCACCCAGTTTGTGGTATTTGTTCCCACAGCCTTCAAAAACTAAAACACAGTTCATGGAATCAAGACAAGTCAAGTTAATTACAGAACTTGACTAATGTCACTGGAATAAGCTTGTCTGATTAGTCCTGCTCCCCAATAAAGACACTTCTCTCCTGGGGGTACTTCTCTATAACATCCCACCATGTAAACACAATAAATAGTTTTTAGTTCTAAAAGCTCAAGAGCATTTTCAGTTCATGGAACTATGAACTGGAAATATGTTATGAAACTGAAGCTTTAATCAGATAAAAGTTGCTCTTTTTATATTAATCTTATTTATTACCATTTATTTAGTTGCTCCACTAAACATGAATAGCTCCTGCAGCTTCCTATTTCAAAATCACTTGCAGAAAGTGACAGAGTGGCATGGACATATATACACTACCAAACGTAAAATAGATAGCTAGTGGGAAGTAGCCGCATAGCACAGGGAGATCAGCTCAGTGGTTTGTGACCTTCTAGAGGGGTGGGGTAGGGAGGGTGGGAGGGAGGGAGATGCAAGAGATATGGGGACATATGTATATGTATAACTGATTCACTTTGTTATAAAGCAGAAACAAACACACCATGTAAAGCAATTATACTCCAATAAAGATGTTAAAAAAATAACTTGCAATTTGGATTATTAAAACATTTTTTTATATTGAAATGGTTGACTTCAGGTGTGGCTGTTCTTTTGTTTTCTGTTCCAGGTACTTATTATCAAATTTACATTAATGATTCTGTTAGTAAGAGGTAATTACTTTTGTTTCTTTTTTATGCATTGTTTCTGCAACAATCAACCTCAAAGATTTTTTTTTTTTTTTTTTTTTTTGCGGTACGCGGGCCTCTCACTGTTGTGGTCTCTCGCGTTGCGAAGCACAGGCTCCGGACGCGCAGGCTCAGCGGCCATGGCTCACGGGCCCAGCCGCTCCGCGGCATGTGGGATCTTCCCGGACCCGGACGCGCAGGCTCAGCGGCCATGGCTCACGGGCCCAGCCGCTCCGCGGCATGTGGGATCTTCCCGGAACGGGGCACGAACCCCTGTCCCCTGCATGGCAGGCGGATTCTCAACCACTGTGCCACCAGGAAAGCCCCTCAAAGATTTTTTAAAACACTAAAGTAGATTAAATTCCAGCTTTTATGTATTTCTTCTGTTACATAATTCCCCTACATCCAACCTAGTAAGACTATAATTACATTTCACATGTGCTATAAAATTTTTCTGTTTAAAACAAATTACTCTGACTCAGAAAGGAATAACATTTGCTTGAACATATAGGACACCTGGCATTAGGTTAGCAACTACCAAATTCATATATAATCTAAAATAGTAATTAGAAACATTCCTAATTCATGCTAATGAATAATTTTAATTTTACTAAATATTGCTAATTAGGCAGGGTGCAAACAAGTATCAGGAAAAAAATCAGAAGAAGAATATTATTTCTTAAGATTATATTTATATTAAAATATATTTAGTTTTCTTTGTTACTTTTAGAAGTAAAGTGGTGCACAGGTCAATAAATTACTAAAACTTGTAGTTAATCTTTAAGTCTACAGCAGCTTTTAAGAAATTGTAATTTGTAATTTAACAGAAATGTTAAATTCTGCTGAACTGTTACCAGATTGAAGCATTTCTATTCTCTGTGTATAATTCATCTCTCATACATTCTCTACTATTAATTTATATTTTTGCTGAAATAATTTACCAATTCAATTGTTAGCCATTTTACCCCTACCTCCTTCTGTGTTCTGGTGTCATCATGTCTCTTGTGCTCTTAACTTATAGCCTTCAAAAATCGATATCAAAGAAGGATCAATGAATAATGATTAAATCTAAATCCAATAGCTAATTTAAACAGGTAAAGCTTTTAAAAAGCTTAAGCTTGGTGCATTTAACAAGAAGAAAAACAAATAAATACACTCAACATTATCATCAGTAAGAAAACAAAGGACATGGAAAATTCACAAATGGAATATTTAATAAAAGCCAGTTTTACAGCGACTGCCAAAACAATACTAATGAAAATATACAACACACACCAGAGCAGTGCTTCTCAACTTTTTTTTTTTTTTTTTTTTGTTTTGTTTTGTTTTGTTTTTTTGTGGTATGCGGGCCTCCCTCTGCTGCGGCCTCTCCCGTTGCGGAGCACAGGCTCCGGACGCGCAGCCTCAGCGGCCACGGCTCACGGGCCCAGCCGCTCCGCGGCATGTGGGATCCTCCCAGACCGGGGCGCGAACCCGGTTCCCCTGCATCGGCAGGCGGACGCGCAACCACTGCGCCACCAGGGAAGCCCTCAACTTTTAATGTGTATACTAATTACCTGGGAATCTTGTTAAAATGGAGATTCTGATTTAGTAGGTCCAGCACAGGGCCAGAACTTCCATGTTCCTAACAAGTCCCTATGTAATAGCTGTGTAGGTAGTTCAAGGACCTCACTCTGAGTAGCAAGGACTTAGTGTGTACCTTACTCTGGGTAAACTTATGAAATGCTTTAATTTGGTTTCAAATCAAATAAAAAAGTAATCCTTGAAATCTTTAATGAACGTTTATCATACCTAGTATGATCTAGACCAGGAGTTCCCAAAATATGGTTGCCAGACCAGAAGCACCAACATCACTCAGGAACTCGTTATACAGCTGACCCATGAACAACGTGGGGGTGGGGTGTCGACCCTGGCTCTGTCAAAAATCCAGGTGTAACATTACAGTTGGCCCTCTGTATCCAAGGTTCCATATCCATGGATTAAACCCACCAGATTGTGTGGGACTGTAGTCTGTATTTATTGAAAAAAATCTATGTATAAGTGCACTCCTGCAGTTCAAACCTGTACTCTTCCAGGGTCAACTGTATATGCAGACCCATGAACCCCACCCGGACTTACTGAAGCAGACTCTGAAGGTGGGGCTCAGGAGTCTTTTAATTAGCTTTCCAGATGATTCTGGTGCATGCTAAGTTTTGAGAAACACTACTCTAGACACTACGCTGAGGGCTTGGGATGTAAACCTGGGTATGTGACTCTTCTTGCTTTAAAAATATCTCAGTCTAGTAGGAAGTCTGCTGAGCCAGTAAATACCGGTCAAATATGCGGTCAGTACAAAACCAGAATGACAGACAAAGTGGCACCTAACATAGCAGAGCATGTAAAGAAGGTTTCCTAGAAAAGGTCACAGGAGCTGAGGCTTATAAGGAGTTAGACATCAGAAGACAGTCACATGTACAACATATGCAAAGGTAATACAGGAGGAAGTTTGGCACCTGTGAAAAACTGCAAATAATTCAGTCAAGATGGCTTGAGTGTGGGGTGTTTGAGGACTTCCATTCTGGTTGCTTTTCACCTGTCAAAAGATAAAACAAAAACCATTAGAGCTGATAAAAATTACAAAGTTAGATCTATTAACTTCCTGGTTAGGGAACGCATTCTATGAAGAATTTCACTGATGGGGAAAAGTCAAAAGTTTTTAAGTGCTAGAAAGGGGGAGTTCATGGGAGTAGTGCTAACTAAGGATGGGAAACTCGTGCTCTGGATATGGGACAGAATGAATATATAGGTCGGTACACAGTTGGTTAAAATAAAACAAAAATCCTGTTGTTCATTCGTTAGGGAAATGTCTTCAGTCAAGTCCAGTGAGGAGAGTCTGACTTCTCAGGGCCATTGAGATTTATGGACCCTTATCAGCTTCAGTCTACTGTGCTGAATCACAAAAGTCAGTTGATATCTCCTAGGCAAGCTCCACTTTAAGTGGGAAATTTTCCTTGGCAATCCCTCCTCTTTGTCCTTCCTCATCTTGAGATGCCAGATGGGCACACAAAGGATAGCAAATCATCAGATTATCAGCTTTCCCACCACCATCTTAGGCTTGGGTGCTGTTCTCCCAGGATTCCACTGTGTTTATCCAAGTGGTTTCAGTCTCCTCTTGATGTAGTATACTTGGAATGTACAACAGCAATTAAGG
The DNA here is from genome assembly GCF_002837175.3 of Physeter macrocephalus. Classification (NCBI taxonomy): domain Eukaryota; kingdom Metazoa; phylum Chordata; class Mammalia; order Artiodactyla; family Physeteridae; genus Physeter; species Physeter macrocephalus. The sequence continues at coordinate 55,630,710 of NC_041218.1, forward strand.
TTATGTTAATAATACACTTGACACACTCTTTGCTCTTTCTCGGGTTAATAGCAACCTTAGACCTACTGAACCACTTCTAGGTGTAAGGCCTGAGAGGAGCTCTAAAAGCACCAATGAGTAGCTGTAAAGATAAAAAAACAGAAACCAAAAGAATGCTGAAGTCCGAGCTAGGGAGTTTCAAGAAGGGGTGAGTGGTCAACAGTGTAAAATACTACAGACAAGTACACCAAAATGAGGACAAGAAAGTGTCCACAAAATTTTACCACAAGTGTTGGTGACCTCAGCGCAGTTGAGGAACGCTGAAGAATGAATAGAATTGAGTAAATAGGGATTGGAAGTACTCAGTACTCTTTCAAAGAAACTTGGTTTCTTTGGCTGTGATTCACATCAAGTGTTGCCAAGCCCAATCTAGGTTTTCCATTTCTTTTATTTGTAGGGCCAGAAATGTCATTCAGATCATCTTGCTGATTATGTGCCAAGTACCACTTTACAAAACTATCATTTCATTCTGTCCTCTCACGGCAATCCTATTGATGAGAAAAGTGAAAAAATTATGAGAAAAATGGGGCTTCCAGGGGTTTACTTGCTCTAGATTCAATAATTTGACTCGAAAGCCTTCTAACATTGTGTATAATGCCTTGGTGGTTATTTAATTGTCTGGGAGAGCCACTAAAGTACAGAAGAGGTAAAAGGCTGGGGAATGTAGGTGACACTAGTCACTTCTCTGGGGTGAGATAAACTGCTTCAGCTTCCAACATTATCAGTTCATCATCCATCATTCCTGCATCCCACATCCACCCCTCATCCCTCCACCCGCCCATGCTTGTTTCAAGAAGGCTCAGTGCAAACTACAAAGACTGAGACGCACATGTCGCCAAGGTAACACTCCACTGTTACATACCGAGGTCCTCCCCCGCTTTCCTCTGGTACGCAAGCAAACCCAGCCCCTCCAAGTTTAGAGGTTCAGATAAGAGTCTGGGGTAGTTTGGATCCTCGGGCTTCCGTAGGTGCTGGCGCTTCACCAGCCTCTGGCCCCGCCCCTAGCAACGCATTGGCTTGTTAACAACCCGCCAGCAAGCAGGCTGCTAGGTGCGCTAGTGGGCTGCCTCCGCGGGATGCGGATGGCGTCGCGGTGGCCGAGTCCACGGCCGGACTCCCGGGACCTTTCGCGACTCTAGTGGCTTTCAGGCGGCTTTCACTTCTCAGTGGCGGGGCCTCTTGCAGTCTCGCGGCTGCGGGCACAGTGTAGGACAGGAGGACACCCCCCATCCCTCACTCCGCCGCCACAGCCATGTCTACAGCGGAGGCTGCGGCGACGGCCCAGGCCCGGGCACCCGGCAGCAGGATCAAGTCCAGCAGCCCTCGCCAAATCCCGGTAGTCGGGGTGGTGACGGAGGACGAGGAAGCGCAGGTATGGCCAGGTGTCTGTGCTTTGGAGGCCGTGGGGGGCGGGGGTTGAGATCTGGGGGCGGAGATGATGCCTGGGGGCAGCAAAGGAGGAAATGGGCGGCCGAAGGGAAACCAGGGGAGCCCGGGGAACTGTGGTTCCAAGCTCAAAGCTGATCCCTTTGAGAACTGCGCCGCCTGCGAGGGGAGGTGGCTGTCGTCGACCAACCTGTCTGGGGACTCGTGTCTCGAGGTCCTCCCGGAGCGTCCCAGTAAACTGAATAGGAAAGGTTTGGCGGCTTTTCTTTGAAAAGTGTGACCCCACGAAGGGCCTGAGAGGGAGGGAAACATTCTTAGCGAAAACTTGGATTTGATGACCCCTTTGTTTGCACTGGGCTTTTATATGCAGGTCGCTGTTATCGTGTGATGTTCTTGATATAGGGGTAAATCCTCCCGTGTTTAAATTTGCTGCTACCAAAACCTGCACCTGGAGTGGAGGAAAATACTATTAGAATTAGAAATTTAGCAACATTTTTATATGAAATTGGAAGCTGGTTAGGAGTGCGTCGGAGAGAATTGGGATCGAATAGAATTGATTTATTGTGCTTGTGTTTGGTTTTTAGTTTACTCTTTGTCATACAAAACTAGTTCTTTCGAATTTCTGTTGAGAAATTTCACTTCAGAGCCCTGGCTTGGATCTCCATGCGTAGCGAGGGTGTTTAGAAACTCCAAGGCGTTTGTTTCATACTAGGGTTCCATTGCTCTTCCCCAGAGATCCATGATCAAGCCCTAAATTAACGTGAATTCTATGGAGGAAATTTGCCCTACCTCCTCACGCTGATGGCGTGGGACTACTATGGGAATTCCTGCTGAGGCTTCACAAGTCTCAGGCTGCGTCAGGAACCTTGTCTCCTGCGTCCACAACCTGGAGGCTTGGAGAGTTCCTTAGGAGAGGCTAGTTGACTGGGGATCTATGGTAGGAGTAGGGTTGTGCTCTCTGAAGATGGCCAGACATTCAATTCACAGAGAAACACCACTTCTGCATGAGGAGGAGAAGGTGTTAGGGAAATTTACCTAATCGGGTTTGTGGAAGTATTCCAATCCAGGTGCAGATAATTTTGAGGAACAACAGCTGTCCCTTCACTCCCAAGGCTGCAAGGGGGCTCAACACTACTGCTGTTCTCCCAGGCATGGGGCAAAACTGACAAGTAGGTGAATTTGGTATCTGATGGCTGTCATTCTTCCTTTACCTGGTATTAAAAAAAAAAAAAAAAAAGGGATGGGGTCTCAAGGTTATAGGAGGCAGGCAAGAGTGGGTTAAAAAGAAGAAGAAAAAAGGGGAAATACTTTTAACAGGCCATTTCCAAAAGAGTCCACAATGTATCAAATAATGCAGAACAAGTATACCTGTGTATATGTGTGTTTATTTTCTCCCTTCCCTTTCTTTTCCTCTTTCATTACTGCCTCTTCTTACAGGGCCTAGGTTTCTCCTCCAGGAAGAAATCAGCTTGTATTAATTAAAGTTCCTGCCCTGTTAATAACTGCTTCTAGGGATATTAACATTTTTTATAGTACTGAAGAAAAAGGCAGTTTCTACCAAAAGAAATGAAATCGAATAAAGACATCTTAGACCTGGGAGAAATGGTCTCTAAGCCTTCCTGGGTTTTGTTTGTGGTGGTTTTTACAAATGAGGACCCTAAGGCCATGAGAAGTTAACTGAGAGTTACTCAGTTTCTTTACTGGGAGTGGAGTCTAGTGCTCTTTGCCACTTAAAATGATAACCTTTATAGACCTCTGCCTTGGAACTCTAAATGTTTCCAATCTTTTCAAACCTTTCCATATTTGCAGCCTCCTCCTCTTCCTACAGTGACAGTACTGTATATCCTAGTAGCTAAAAGCGAGAATGTGAAGTCTACCTCAATCCATTAAGCCAGCTTCATCATATGCTTGAGAAATCACAAATTGTTCACCCTTTATCTACTTCCTATTTTAATGTTGTTCCTCTTATTATAAAGAATCAGAAGCCCTCTGGAGCAGTGATTATTCAAAATTTAATGTGCATTTGGAGCACCTGGGGAACTTATTAAACTATATAGATTCTAATTCTGTAGGTCTGGGTGGAGCCATGGATTCTGCTTTTCTAACAGGTTTTCAGGTGATGCCATTGCTACTGGTTGAAGGACTCCATTTTCCACTCAGAGTAGCAACACTTAGTGTATCATAGCTGCAGTATGGTATGTACAGTGTGATAGTTTCACAGCAGCTAACTCCTGGAAAGCCATAGGAGATGGTTTTACATGGACTCAGATTATAAAACAAAGTAAACAATAACAACAACAATAAAAATTCCAACCCTCCCCCTGCCAGGTCAGATGATATGGTACCAAATGGGGCTTTAAAAGAACTACTTGCTCTCCTTTCCTGTCACCACAATGCCTCAGTCAATCCTGGATTAATGTCACATCCTTTGGGTCGCACCTCTTCCTCTCTTCCCACTCCATTCTCCATAAACACCACTTTACCATCCTCCTTGCTACCTCTGAGTCCCACCTGTTCTTTCTTTCAGGCTTCTGCAGTAGCTCCTTATTGCTTCCCTCACTTAATATCATTACATTGACAAGATCACTCAACTCTCTAAACCTGTTCCCTTTTCTGTAAAACAAGCCTGTACTAGATGAGTGTTCCCCAAACCTGGGTGACTATCACAGTCATCTGAGGAGCTTTTTTAAAAAAAAACTGTACATAGCTGGGTCCTTCCCTAGATTTACTTAATCATAATCCTTTAAGTGATTTTTAGCCTCAGAACCACTGAACTAGGTGGTATCTAAGGTGTCTGCCATCCTCAAAGTGCCTCAGGTCCACTTCTTGTCCTGTTTGCAAGGTTTCTCAATGTATAATCTGTACTTTATCTGTACCATGTACTCTGCTTAGTGCCACCTCCATGATGGCAGAAACCTTCTTTGTTGTTTTTTTCTGTAGTGTCCCCTATTATCCCCCAGTAGCACCCAGCACAACACCTGGTACACAGGAGGGGATATTAAATATGTATTGAATGAATGCCCTCCCCTCTTTTCTGGATTTAAATCTTCCCCTACCTTCAGATCCTACCTCTCCACCATAAAGTAACCCCCAATAGGACATACTTCCCATTCATTTTCACTCTCACAGACCTTCTTCTCATAAATGGGTGTAGTCCTTGGTCTGAGTCTCATAGTTTCTCACCTAATTATCAGTAGTTTTATGTTTGTTACTATTTCATTTGTCTTGTTTTGTCTCTCCCTCTCCTTAAGTGTAGAACATATACCTTAATACTTGCGTGTCCTTCCCCTCTCAACTCTGAGTTCAGAGTAGAAATTTAAGTCCTCATTAGTAGCTGATAAAGCCTTCTGTGTTCCAGCCACACTGGCCTCCTAGCATCTCCTCAACCATGCCAGGTGTACCCTGCCTAAGGGCCTCTGCACTTGCTATGCCCACTGCCTGGAAGTTTTCCCCTTCTTATCCATGGCTTGTTCCCTTACCTCCTTCAAGACTTTGCTGAAATTTTACCCACTCTGTGAGTCTTTTGCCGACCACTGCTTAAGCATCCTAGCACTTTCTACTCCCGTTTCTCCAGAGCATTATCTTGCAATACTCTATATAACTTATTGTCTCCCCCAAAGCATATCAATTCTTTATAAAAGCAGGAGATTTTCTGTGTTTATTCAATACCATATCTTCAGCACTTAGAACAATGACACAATGGAGGCACACAGTAATATTTGTAGAATAAATATGATTGCGATTAGTTTTTTGTTTTTGTTTTTTTTCACTTGCATAGTATCATGGCTGAGCTTCCTTGCCCAAATTTGCTTTCCCTCTGAGAACCTGCACAATCTGCTAGTTGATGTCATATCCTGCCACTATCTCTAATACTGCCATGGACTATGTCCTTAAATTGCCTATCCCTGCTCTGGAGTAATTGCTAGACGTAGCCTCTGTGGTCAGCTGAGAAGTCAGGCAGAGAATGAAGGTGCAAAGAACCAGTGTTTCTGCATCAGACAGTCCTGCTAGCCCATATACTAGCTATGTGACCTTAACAAGTTAGATATCAGGGCCTCAGTTTCAACAACAGGGATAATAATGCTATCTTCATATGGTATATTTGAGGATTAATTAAGATATAAAGTACCAGACACATAAATGGACCACAACAAATGTTAGATCCTTTCCCTATAACTAAGTATCAAAGGAGCAGGATTTTCCCCCTTTGAAATGTTCCTTGGTAAAGTGGGAAAATAAGTTCATTCTATAACTTGACGTAAGTGGAGGTCTAGTTCTCTTCAAAGCAGTTTATTAAGCTTTTGATCTTAAAAGGTTTTGTTAAATGTTTTTACAATTCTCCATAAACATCTTATGATGATAATAACAGCAATTATTTTTGTTTTTACATCTGTATGTTCTCTCTTGCTTCTACACCCTGCCTGTGTGATCTCATTTACCCAGACTGTTCCAAGTATTACTTTAAGCCTGTGACTTAGAAATCTCTGCCCCAAATTTAACTCATCTCCAGCCTCAACACAAGCTTCTTCCTCCAGTGTCCCTGTCTCAGCAAATGGTGCCAACCACTTAGGTCATTCCTCAAGCCTGTCCGTCCTCCTTACCTTTTCCTTCTCTTTCCCACCAAATCAAATCACTCATTAGGTCCTGCTGATTCTGCCTCCTTGATGCTTTTCATTCCATTCATTGTTGTGTATCCCGATTGCCACTGCCTTAGTCAAGGCCTGAGGTCACAGACTGGCCTCCCACCTCCAGTCTAGATCTTTCCAGTTCAGTCTCTACTCAGCAGACAGAATTATCTTTTTTATTGTTACATTCCTCTGGTTAAAACCTGTGGAAATCAATGAAGACCACCTGAGTGAGAACGAACAGGGGCTTGCTGTTCAGAGCTTGCTATAGAAAGAGAATCTGCCAGCATTGCTTACATTTAGCAGAGACTCCCAAGCCAGGCAGGGGAGCTTTACAGTGAATAAAAGGGAGGCTTCTGTGGCTTCCCTGGTGGCGCAGTGGTTGCGCGTCCGCCTGCCGATGCAGGGGAACCGGGTTCGCGCCCCGGTCTGGGAGGATCCCACGTGCCGCGGAGCGGCTGGGCCCGTGAGCCATGGCCGCTGGGCCTGCGCGTCCGGAGCCTGTGCTCCGCAACGGGAGAGGCCACAGCAGAGGGAGGCCCGCATACCACAAAAAAAAAAAAAAAAAAAAGGGGACTTCTGAAGCGGCTGGGCCCGTGAGCCATGGCCGCTGGGCCTGCGCGTCCGGAGCCTGTGCTCCGCAACGGGAGAGGCCACAGCAGAGGGAGGCCCGCATACCACAAAAAAAAAAAAAAAAAAAAGGGAGGCTTCTGATTTGCTCTGGTTGGAGGTTGTTGCCTTGGGGAAGCTGGAAGTGAGCTAGCTAGAAGCAAGGCAACCTGTGTGATTGATTTGGGAAGCATACTTGTCTTTTTCTGGTTGGCCCTGAGGGACAAATTGGGGTAAAAAAAATAGGGAATCTGACAATCATTGACCAGATACTGACTTTTCTGAGCCAATTGCTGCAGAAGTTATGATTTGACTCCCCAGGTTGGTTGCTACAGAGGTTGTAGGACAGAGTTCTGTTGCTAGATATAGTCTGGCCTTTGTCTGGTTTTATATCCAGTCTCTCAAACCATTCAATAGCTTCTGATGATCATTAGCATAGTATACAAGGCCCTCTGTAAAATGGGGTTAATAATAGTATCTACCTCATAGAATTCAGTTAGTAAATTCATTTAGTGCTTACAGCTGTACCTAGAAATAGACTTTGTCTAATAAGTTTTAGCTATCACCATTATTGTTATTATTATCATTATTATTATTCATGATTTGACCTCTACTTAACTTATGAGCACCATCTGTAGCTACTGTCCTCTGCACTATCTTCTCCAACCTACTGAATGTCTCACCAGTCCTGTAAATGCCATGTTTTCTCTTGTCTCCGGGCCTTCACATGTGCTACTTCCTTTGCTCCATCTCTCAAACCTTCAGTTCATCTCACAAATCCTACTTAGTCTCACCTCTGCTTGAAGATTACTTCTTTCAGAAGCTGTCCCAGATTCCCGTCCCTCCTCCCCATACCATTCTGTCCCCCTCTATATAGTTCCAGAGCACACCTCTCAGCATTCATGAAGCATTTTGTAGCATGTTATCTGTATTACTCGCATCTCATGCCAGATTGACAGGTACCTGAAGTCAGGGCAATGCGTTCCCCACATCTAGCACAGTTTCTGAAATGTCGAAGCTGCTTATAACTATTAATAGAAGGAGGAAAAGGCTAAGGGAGGGAGGGAGAGGGAGAAATCTTAAAAATATAATATGTGCCATGCAAGTAAAACACAGGGTAACATGAAATAGTAATGTAAGATAAATTTAGAGATAATACAAGATAAATCTATGCTTTAATCTTTATACACTCTTTCTTGGAAAAGTTATACCTGGTCATTTGTGGGGAAAAAATTCTGAAAATACATACAGGTATTAAAAAAAAATGTTTGCTCTGACATTTCATTTCAATATCTTTCCCAACCCTCAAAGCCAATATTGCAGAAAATCGGAAAATAAAAACTCACTATATATATTTATTTCTCTGAGAACACAGGAAGAAAAAGGACAACTGAGGTAGTGGCAGATGGCACTGTTAAATCCCAAAACCTTAAAAGGCAAAATTCTATTTATCAAAAAATTTTGTAACAGTAAATTTAATAATTTAAGCAATTTAACAGTAAGCTGTAACAATTTTAATGGTAATCATAATACCAAGGATAAATAAGTATATAGTAAATCCTTTTTATTTTCTTTTTTTTATACAGCAGGTTCTTTTCAGTCATCAATTTTATACACATCAGTTTATACATGTCAATCCCAGTCGCCCAATTCAGCACACCACCATCCCCACCCCCCTGCAGTTTTCCCCCCTTGGTGTCCAAACGTTTGTTCTCTACATCTGTGTCTCAACTTCTGCCCCGCAGACCGGTTTATCTGTACCATTTCTAGGTCCCATATACATGTGTTAATATACGATATTTGTTTTTCTCTTTATGACTTACTTCACTCTGTATGACAGTCTCTAGATCCATCCACGTCTCAACAAAAGACTCAACTTAGTTACTTTTTATGGCTGAGTAATATTCCATTGTATACATGTACCAGATCTTCTTTATCCATTCATCTGTCGATGGGCATTTAGGTTGCTTCCATGACCTGGCTATTGTAAATAGTGCTGCAATGAACACTGGGGTGCATGTGTCTTTCTGAATTATGGTTTTCTCTGGGTATATGCCCAGTAGTGGGATTGCTGGATAATATGGTAATTCTATTTTTAGTTTTTTAAGGAATCTCCATACTGTTCTCCATAGTGGCTGTATCTATTTACATTCCCACCAACAGTGCAAGAGGGTTCCCTTGTCTCCACACCCTCTCCAGCATTTAT
>NC_041218.1:55639804-55640780 GCF_002837175.3 Physeter macrocephalus
GTCTTACATTTAGGTCTCTAATCCATTTTGAGTTTATTTTTGTGTATGGTGTTAGGGAGTGTTCTAATTTCATTCTTTTACATGTAGCTGTCCAGTTTTCCCAGCACCACTTATTGAAGAAACTGTCTTTTCTCCATTGTATATCCTTGCCTCCTTTGTCATAGATTAGTTGACCATAGGTGCGTGGGTTTAACTCTGGGCTTTCTATCCTGTTCCATTGATCTATGTTTCTATTTTTGTGCCACTACCATTTTGTCTTGATTACTGTAGCTTTGTAGTATAGTCTGAAGTCAGGGAGTCTGATTCCTCCAGCTCTGTTGTTTTCCCTCAAGACTGCTTTGGCTATTTGGGGTCTTTTGTGTCTCCATACAAATTTTAATATTATTTGTTCTAGTTTCATAAAAAATGCCCTTGGTAATTTGATAGGGATTGCACTGAATCTGTAGATTGCTTTGGGGAGTATAGTCATTTTCACAATATTGATTCTTCCAATCCAAGAGCATGGTATATCTCTCCATCTGTTGGTATCATCTTTAATTTCTTTCATCAGTGTCTTATAGCTTTCTGCATACAGGTCTTTTGTCTCCCGAGGTAGGTTTATTCCAAGGTATTTTATTCTTTTTGTTGTAATGGTAAATGGGAGTGTTTCCTTAATTTCTCTTTCAGATTTTTCATCATTAGTGTATAGGAATGCAAGAGCTTTCTGTCATTAATTTTGTATCCTGTTACTTTACCAAATTCATTGACTAGCTCTGGTAGTTTTCTGGCAGCATCTTTAGGATTCTCTATGTATTGTATCATGTCATCTGCAAACAGTGACAGTTTTACTTCTTCTTTTCCAATTTGTATTCCTTTTATTTCTTTTTCTTCTCTGATGGCTGTGGCTAAAACTTCCAAACCTATGTTGAATAATAGTGGTGAGAGTGGGCAACCTTGTCTTGTTCCTGATCTTAGTGGAAATGGTTTCACTTTTTCA
>NC_041218.1:55642175-55643937 GCF_002837175.3 Physeter macrocephalus
AGCCTCCATGTGTTTGTGTTTTTTATGTTTTTTTCCCTGTAATTCATTTCTAATCTCATAGCGTTGTGGTCAGAAAAGATGCTTGATATGATTTCAGTTTTCTTAAATTTATTGAGGCTTGATTTGTGACCCAAGATGTGATCTATCCTCTAGAATGTTCCATGCACACTTGAGAAGAAATTGTAATCTGCTGTTTTTGGATGGAGTGTCCTATAAATATCAATTAAATCTATCTGGTCTATTGTGTCATTTAAAGCTTGTATTTCCTTATTTATTTTCATTTTGGTTATCTGTCCATTGGTGTAAATGAGGTGTTAAAGTCCCCCACTATTATTGTGTTACTGTCGATTTCCTCTTTTATAGCTGTTAGCAGTTGTCTTATGTATTGAGGTGCTCCTATGTTGGGTGCATATATATTTATAATTATTATATCTTCTTCTCGGATTGATCCCTTTATCATTATGTAGTGTTCTTCCTTGTCTCTTGTAACAATCTTTATTTTGAAGTCCGTTTAATCTGATATGAGTATAGCTACTCCAGCTTTTTTTTGATTTCCATTTGCATGGAATATCTTTTTCCAACCCCTCACTTTCAGTCTGTATGTGTCCCTAGGTCTGAAGTGGGTCTCTTGTAGACAGCATATCTATGGGTCTCGTTGTTTTTCTTTTTTGTAGGATTAATTAATTAATTAATTTTTACACACACACACACACACACACACACACACACACTGTATTTTATTTTTACAAGAGATAAATAGACTGACACCAAGCATTGTAAATGGATGACCACAACAAAAGCAACAGTGATTGCAATTACCAAACACAAAACACACTCATACTATGTCATAATGTTGACATTCAGTCCAGTAATACTCCAGTGTAACAGCTCCTTTACTTTGCAGTGAAAATTGATCTGTATATTTTTTGCCTCTGAGTCCTTGTGGGATTTTTTTTTAATTTATTTAAACAGAAAGTCACAGAAATTATAATCATCCTCATCAGTTCATTCAGTCCCATGTAATTAATTTTTTTTCATCTTGATCTTTTGTTAGCACTTTTATGAGTTCATCAGTTTTCCATTAGAGTTCTGAAAATGCTTATTAATTCAGTTCAGCAGTACAGTCAGTTACCAGAAACCTGTACTTGTCAAGAGTCTTTTCCATGAATTCCTTGAAGATGAAACCCCTTTTTAGGAGCATATTTGCAAAAGCATCAGAGTATACCCAGAACTGTCTGTAAATGACCAAAGACTTAAAAATGACCACGGTTAAAGATTGGATGAAAGTTCATAATAATGCAATTGACAAGGAAATTTAGTTATTTCTGAGATATACATTTTAAAGTAATAACTAGAATTATGACTTATAACATTATACCAAAGCATATAAGATTTTTAGAAATTTCATGTAATGTCTGAAACATTTATATTAACATATTTCCATACAAATAACCCAATGAAAGTTTAGTATTAGTTGTTTTGTTTGTTTTTTAATACTGCAGGTTCTTATTAGTCATCAGTTTTATACACATCAGTGTATACATGTCAATCCCAATCGCCCAATTCATCACACCACCATCCCCACCCCACCGCGGTTTTCCCCACTTGGTGTCCATACGTCTGTTCTCTACATCTGTGTCTCAACTTCTGCCCTGCAATGGGTCTTGTTTTTGTATCCATTCAGCAAGCATGTGTCTTTTGGTTGGAGCATTTAATCCATTCACGTTTAAGGTAATTATTGATATGTATGTTCCTATGACCA
>NC_041218.1:55644535-55647166 GCF_002837175.3 Physeter macrocephalus
TTCTTTTTTCTTTATTCTGTTCTGCAGCAGTGAATTCCACCATTCTGCCTTCCAGGTCAATTATCCATTCTTCTGCCTCAGTTATTCTGCTATCCTTCTAGTGTAGTTTTCATTTCAGTTATTGTATTGTTCATCTCTGTTTGTTTGTTCTTTAATTCTTCTAGGTCTTTGTTAAACATTTCTTGCATCTTCTCCATCTTTGCCTCCATTCTTTTTCCGAGGTCCTGGATCATCTTCACTATCATTATTCTGAATTCTTTTTCTGGAAGGGTGGGGCTAATGACAGACTCTGGAGGGCTCATGCCAAGGAGTACTTCCCAGAACTTCTGCTGCCAGTGTCCTTGTCCCCACAGTGAGCCACAGCCACCCCCCCCCTCTGCAGGACACCCTCCAACTCTAGCAGGTAGGTCTGGTTCAGTCTCCCCTGGGGTCACTGCTCCTTCCCCTGGGTCCTGACACACACAATACTTTGTCTGTGCCCTCCAAAAGTGGAGTCTCTGTTTCCCCCAGTCCTGTTGAAGTCCTGCAGTCAATTCCCACTAGGCTTCAAAGTCTGATTCTCTAGGAATTCCTCCTCCCATTGCCGGACCCCCAGGTTGGGAAGCCTGACGTGGGGGCTCAGAACCTTCACTCCAGTGGGTGGACTTCTGTGGTATAAGTGTTCTCCAGTCTGCGAGTCACCCACCCATCAGTTATGGGAGTAAATCCTTTTTGATTGTTAATTTTTGAAGTAAATATCATATTGAGTAAATAAACTCACTCAGATACTTATTCTGCAGACTTAATGTTAGAACGCTTAACTGAAAATTGTTTTTGAAAGACATTTCTGGAGATCAGAGCATGTGAGTTTGTAATTGTGAAAGGAAAGGAAATTCTAGCCCTAAGAGGCAATGGAATAATGACTGTGTAGAAAGGTGACTATGTAGAAATATGGAACATTATGTATTATAGATTTAAAAATCAGAATATACAGTACTGTTAACACTAAGTGAAATTATGTAAGGTATTTATACATGTAAACAAAAACAGAAAATAAAATAGTAAAATACATATATAAAGCAGAAAATAATAAAAATGTATTTTGATGATAAGAATAAGATTTTTTTCTTTTTGAATATTTTTTATATCATCATTACATCATCTTTTCAAACAGTTATTTTGAAGTAGAAATAAGTGCGAAAGCAGGAGAGATGGGAAGAAGGAAACTAAAGAGACTGGGATAGCTTAACCCATCTAATAGGAGTGAGCAGTATTGATATAGCATTTGAATTAGAGAAAACGCCATGCAGCAAAGCATTAATCCCCAAGATAAATATAGCCAAAACTGCATTTAGAATTTGGACATTTCTGTACTATCGTAAGTACTTAAACTTTGGATAACACCTTCTATTTCCTTCCCCATTTACCTACAAATAATCTATATATGTTACACCCAGTGTTTGGTGCTGGGGATGCCAGAAAACAAAAGTCTTCCCTCAAAGTAAACTTTGGGATAGGGGATAAGGATGTAAACCATTTTAGAATAAGGTGACAGGAACTGTGATGGATATACATTCAAGGTGCTATGTGAGTACTCAGGAGGGACATTCGTTGTATCCTTTTTCCTCCCTTGGTGAGGTGACACCTGAACTGTGTCTTGAAGGACCTGGGGAGGTTAACCAAGGAGACGGATAGGATTGTAACAACATAATGAAAACAGAGGAGGGGGTGAAAGGCATTAGTGGAGAGTCATTGAATGATTTAGATGTGTTGTGTTCAGATTTGAGTTTTATTGTTCTGACCAGAGTGTAGAATCGTAAGGGTGCAAGACTAGAGGCAGGGAGAACAAACAGCAGGAAACCTTCAAAACTGAGTGAGAAATGAGAACTGAATAAATCATTAAGATGGAGTGGGCCGGATACTATAAAACTCTTAGAGGAAAACATAGGCAGAACACTCTTTGACATAAATCACGCAAGATCTTGCTCAATCTACTGCCTAGAGTAATGAAAATAAAAAGAACACTAAACAATAGGACTTAATTAAACTTAAAAGCTTTTGCACAGCAAAGGAAACGATAAACAAAATGAAAAAACAACCCTTAGAATGGGAGAAAATATTTGCAAACAAAGCAACTGACAAGGGATTAATCTCTAAAATATACAAACAACACATGCAGCTCAATATCAAAAAAACAAACAACCCAATCATAAAGTGGGCAGAAGGCCTAAATAGACATTTCTCCAAAGAATACATACAGATGGCCAAAAAACATATGAAAAGATGCTCAACATCACTAATTATTAGAGAAATGCAAATCAAAACTACAATGAGGTATTGCCTCACACCAGTCAGAATGGCCATCATCAAAAAATCTACAAACAATAAATGCTGGAGAGGATGTGGAGAAAAGGGAACCCTACTATACTGTTGGTGGGAATGTAAATTGGTATAGCCACTATGGAGGTTCCTTAAAAAACTAAAAGTAGAGCTACGGGGCTTCCCTGGTGGCGCAGTGGTTGCGCGTCCACCTGCCGATGCAGGGGAACCGAGTTCGCGCCCCGGTCTGGGAGGATCCCACGTGCTGCAGAACGGCTGGGCCTGTAAGCCATGGCCGCTGAGCCTGCGCGTCCGGAGCCTGTGCCCCGCAAC
>NC_041218.1:55647220-55660131 GCF_002837175.3 Physeter macrocephalus
CCGTGAGCCATGGCCGCTGAGCCTGCGCGTCCGGAGCCTGTGCTCCACGACGGGAGAGGCCACAGCAGAGGGGGGCGCCCATACCACAAAAAAAAAAAAAAAAAAAAAAAAAAAAAAGTAGAGCTACTATATGATCCAGCAATCCCACTCCTGGGTATATATCTGGAGAAAATCATAATTTGAAAGAATGCATGCAACCTGATGTTCATTGCAGCACTATTTACAATAGTCAGGACATGGAAGCAACCTAAATGTCCATAGACAGAGGAATGGCTAAAGAAGATGTGGTACATATATATACAATGGAATATTACTCAGCCATGAAAGGAATGAAATAATGCCGTTTGCAGAGACATGGATGGACCTAGAGATTGTCATACAGGGTGAAGTAAGTCAGAGAAAGACGAATATCATATAATATCACTTATACTGTATGTGGAATCTAGAAAAATGGTGCAGATGAACTTATTTGCAAAGCAGAAATAGAGTCGCAGATGTAGAAAACAAACTTATGGTTACCAAGGGGGGAAGGGGGATGGTAGGATGAATTGGGAGATTGGGATTGACATATATACATGACTATATATAAAATAAATAACTAATGAGAACCTACTGTATAGCACAGGGAACTCTACTCAGTGCTCTGTGGTGACCTAAATGGGAAGGAAATCTAAAAAAGAGTGGATATATGTATATGTATAACTGATTCATTTTGTTGTACAGCAGAAACTAACACAACATTGTAAAGCAACTATACTCCAATAAAAATTAAAAAAAAAAAAGATGGAGTGGGCCCAAGAAATATTTAAGATGTAAACTCTGTAGAACTTGGCAGTTCCTGTTTTCTACTACAGGTGATGTAAGACTGCTGGGAGAGGGGACACCTGGTTCAGGAAGGCGATCGCCTACCTGTAGTGTAGAAGCTAGTCTTATGTATATCTGTGTAGGCAAACTCAGTGTAATGTGTATGCATGAGATATGTAATATGTATGAATGAGATCATTTTATTTTCCAAAGCATGGAAGTGCTATTATTCCAGATGCTCTCTTGGGCCTTTCGGGACTAAGAAATTTAAAGACATTAAGATTGTACGATATGAGGGTGGGAGGTAGATGCAAGAGGGAGGAGATATGGGGATATATGTATATGTATGGCTGGCTCACTTTGTTATAAAGCAGCAACTAACACACCATTGTAAAGCAATTATACTCCAATAAAGATGTTAAAAAAATAATAATAATAAAGAAAAATAAAATGCAAAAAAAAAAGATTGTAAGGTAATACTAGAATTCAAGAGGTTTGGGGGGGTGGTTTTTCACTCCAAAATTCATTTACTCCTATAAGTCTCACCTGCTTTTCATTATCCCTTACTATCTTTTTGTCATAAGATATTTTTAAGTTTCTAAGAGATAATGCCATATAAAAATAGTGTGTTTGATGTGATTTGTTTCTCATGACATATGAGTTGTATGTTTTTTAGGGTGTTTTCAAGCCTATGGACCTAAATCGTGTCATCAAACTCCTCGAAGAGACTGGCAAAGTAAGCTTTGAGAGAAAATTTCTTTATTTCACTTAGAAACTGTGATTTCCCTGAAAGGTAACATGTATTCCCCTAAATATGTCTCATTTCTCTCCTTTTGTTGAAAACATTTCAAATAGTATATGTCTCATCTTGAAGAACTATTTAAATTTAGTATGAATGTATTTAACCTGGTAGGGAGGCTGGAAAAGAATAGATGTGATTACATGGGATGGACAAATCCATGGTGGATATAAACAGAAGAAATCATAAGAGTAAAGAAAAGACTGATCTAGCCTCTGTTCATAGCTTATTACCTAGTAGGATATGGGCACAAGGGTAGAAAAAGTGTATCATGATGTAGTACTTAAAAATTTCCTGATAAGAAATCAGGATATGTATATACTCATATCCAGTCATAAGTAATTTATTTTGAGAGAACTCTTATACAGAATGTAATGGAAATAAAGATACAAGACTCAAAATTGAGAGTTCAGGCATTGGGAGAAAGGATAATAAATGCATATGCATACATGTTTATATGACACTCTCCTGATGTTACCCGAGAATTGACTGAATGACTAAAAAGCCAGTATACACTATAAAATTACTACAGGATGAAGACTGCATACTTTCAGTAAGTGGGAAATGGGCTGACCATGGTATAGCAGATCAAAACAATGTCCTGTGATTAGCAGGTGCAAAAATTTAGTCATTGTTTTAACGTTTTTTAGTCTCTACATTTTTACATAGAAGAAAATAGAGTCGCAGATGTAGAAAACAAACTTATGGTTACCAAGGGGGGAAGGGGGATGGTAGGATGAATTGGGAGATTGGGATTGACATATATACATGACTATATATAAAATAAATAACTAATGAGAACCTACTGTATAGCACAGGGAACTCTACTCAGTGCTCTGTGGTGACCTAAATGGGAAGGAAATCTAAAAAAGAGTGGATATATGTATATGTATAACTGATTCATTTTGTTGTACAGCAGAAACTAACACAACATTGTAAAGCAACTATACTCCAATAAAAATTAAAAAAAAAAAGATGGAGTGGGCCCAAGAAATATTTAAGATGTAAACTCTGTAGAACTTGGCAGTTCCTGTTTTCTACTACAGGTGATGTAAGACTGCTGGGAGAGGGGACACCTGGTTCAGGAAGGCGATCGCCTACCTGTAGTGTAGAAGCTAGTCTTATGTATATCTGTGTAGGCAAACTCAGTGTAATGTGTATGCATGAGATATGTAATATGTATGAATGAGATCATTTTATTTTCCAAAGCATGGAAGTGCTATTATTCCAGATGCTCTCTTGGGCCTTTCGGGACTAAGAAATTTAAAGACATTAAGATTGTACGATATGAGGGTGGGAGGTAGATGCAAGAGGGAGGAGATATGGGGATATATGTATATGTATGGCTGGCTCACTTTGTTATAAAGCAGCAACTAACACACCATTGTAAAGCAATTATACTCCAATAAAGATGTTAAAAAAATAATAATAATAAAGAAAAATAAAATGCAAAAAAAAAAGATTGTAAGGTAATACTAGAATTCAAGAGGTTTGGGGGGGTGGTTTTTCACTCCAAAATTCATTTACTCCTATAAGTCTCACCTGCTTTTCATTATCCCTTACTATCTTTTTGTCATAAGATATTTTTAAGTTTCTAAGAGATAATGCCATATAAAAATAGTGTGTTTGATGTGATTTGTTTCTCATGACATATGAGTTGTATGTTTTTTAGGGTGTTTTCAAGCCTATGGACCTAAATCGTGTCATCAAACTCCTCGAAGAGACTGGCAAAGTAAGCTTTGAGAGAAAATTTCTTTATTTCACTTAGAAACTGTGATTTCCCTGAAAGGTAACATGTATTCCCCTAAATATGTCTCATTTCTCTCCTTTTGTTGAAAACATTTCAAATAGTATATGTCTCATCTTGAAGAACTATTTAAATTTAGTATGAATGTATTTAACCTGGTAGGGAGGCTGGAAAAGAATAGATGTGATTACATGGGATGGACAAATCCATGGTGGATATAAACAGAAGAAATCATAAGAGTAAAGAAAAGACTGATCTAGCCTCTGTTCATAGCTTATTACCTAGTAGGATATGGGCACAAGGGTAGAAAAAGTGTATCATGATGTAGTACTTAAAAATTTCCTGATAAGAAATCAGGATATGTATATACTCATATCCAGTCATAAGTAATTTATTTTGAGAGAACTCTTATACAGAATGTAATGGAAATAAAGATACAAGACTCAAAATTGAGAGTTCAGGCATTGGGAGAAAGGATAATAAATGCATATGCATACATGTTTATATGACACTCTCCTGATGTTACCCGAGAATTGACTGAATGACTAAAAAGCCAGTATACACTATAAAATTACTACAGGATGAAGACTGCATACTTTCAGTAAGTGGGAAATGGGCTGACCATGGTATAGCAGATCAAAACAATGTCCTGTGATTAGCAGGTGCAAAAATTTAGTCATTGTTTTAACGTTTTTTAGTCTCTACATTTTTACATAGAAGAAAAAAACACATTAAGAATAATGACTTTATAAGAATAATTTAGCTTTTGTTGGCTATGATTATTGTGAAAGTTATTTTTAATTGTGAATATATCTGCAGTTTTTAAAAAAGGAAACCCAACTACGTAGAGCTCCTACTAGCTGTTAAATAAGGGTAGGCAAAATATGTATGTACGTGTGTTTGTGTATGTATATATATGTGTTCATACATATGTATATATACACAGATATATAAATACAGATATATATATATAATATATATATGCGCCACAGTTTCTCACAAACAATTTAAGAAGGTTAAAAGAACAGAAGTGATTCAGTCATGAAAATACATCAGTATACAGAGTTTTGCTTTGCTTTGTTTTGTTTTAATTGGCTGAAGATGTTTAATTTGAGCCATTACATTGGGTATATTTTAGAGGTTAAAAATACAATTTCTGGAGTCAGATTGTCAAATTTGACTTCTTACATCACCATTTATTAGCTGTGTGACTTGGGTAATTACGTAGTGTTTCAGCTTGAGTTTCCTGTTCCGAAAAAGAAGGATAATAAAAGTACCTCCTAATAGGGTTATTTTGAAGATTAATGAAATGATATGTATATACCTTGCCTAAATGGTACATGGCATAGAAAAATGCTCAACATACTTCAGTATTGTTAATATTATTTCTGGAAACAATTACTGCTTTTATATTAACCTAGTTTTGATTCACAATTTCTTATTCAAATATAAATGGTAGTTTATTTTTACCTTCACTGTTTTATGAAACATTTTTAATGCTTACATTATAATATAGTAATTTAAGAATTACTTGATAACATGTCTACTTTCTTTTTACACTAAGGAAAATTTTTAAAATCTCAACAGAATTAATAACACAAAAGAACTAAAATAGATAATTTGTTTTAGGATGATTTAGAAGAAAAACAACTTAAATCTGTCAAGAAAATGGTGCAGTGTTATCAGAATGGACTTGTATCCTTTACTTACATGTGTATGTTTGTTTTGTTTATCCTGAGATGGGAGAAATTTTATTAGAAAACGCATTAGCTTCCTATTGTTGCTGTAACAAATTACCACAAACTCAGTGCCTTAAAACCACATAAATTTTTTGTTTTACAGTTCTGGAGGTCTTACTGGTCTAAAGGCAAGGTGTTGTTGGCAGGGCTGGTTCTTTCTGAAGGCTCTAGGGGAGAATCCATTTCCTTGCCTTTGCCAGCTTCTAGAGGCAGCCTGCATTCCTAGGCTTCCTGGGCCCTTCCTTGAAGTAGCATCACTCTCACCTCTACTTCTGTCATCATATCTCCTTCTCTGACCCTCTCCTGTCTCTCCTTTCCGTATAAGAACCCTGTGATTACATTGGGCCTACTTGTATAACCTCGGATAACTTTCCCATGTCAAGGCTTTTAACTTAATCACATCTGAAAAGTCCCTTTGCCATGTTAGGATGGTAACAGTCACAAGTTCTAGGGATTAGGACAGGCCATTATTCTGTTTACCACAGAAAATATCTAACATTTTGTGCTTTTTACAAAATTATATTTTTATCAGAGAATATAAATTTGAAGAAACAGTATAATGCAATATTAACTGTGCAGATAGTGTCAGTTTCTATAGACTCAGAGAGACAGTTTATGTAGTTAGCAGGGCCAAGTCAAAGTCTTGTTTCTACCAATTTACTTGAATATTTGCATTGTTGATAAACTTCTTAACTTTTCCACCCTTATAAAATAGGGATAACAGCCCCTCATGAGGTCCTAGGAAGACTAGATGAGATAATGTATGAGCAAGTTCTTGATAATCTGTAAAACATTCTATAAATATGTTATCCCCAATGAAGATACCACCCTGATCAGAATATGTAGAAACCAGTGTGTCTCAAAACTATCTGTGATTAAGAACCAGTTTGCTGTTGGGGGTTGTTTCTTTTTTTTATCCTTTGCATATATATGCTATTGTAAAATGCAGTGAAATTGTCACAGGAAACTCACTTTCTGCAGTTATTTTTCCACAGACTGGTAACATACAATTCCAGAACTGGCATGGTCCACAGACCACACTTAACAGTAGAGTAGTATTGATCTAACTAATCTCTAACAGTTGTCCAGTCTGGTCCCAAGAAGACAGCAGTCTCTAATATTAGCTTGTTCCAATATTTCAAAATGTCTTAAGCCTCCGATTCAGGGAAGTGGTGCCTTATAATTTTATCTCTTTTCTCACCTTATTTTAGCCTTGTTTTATATGGATTTGTTCAGTCAGTTACCTGAGGGCTTGTCGATATGAAGCATTGTTTACTGGTAGCCAAGAAAGTCTACTAGCAAGTGATTTCTTATCTTAACCCAATAACTCAACACCTCCATTATTTTTTCTTCTTCAGGCTAGAGAGTTGGTGGCAAATGACTGTTTCTGAATGCCTTTAGTAGGCTAGATTTAGAGGTTATAACCACATAAAGCAAAGATAAGTTAGAGAGGTATCTTGGTCATTTCTCTAGGAAGTTAACAGAGGTTTGTATTTCTAATACATCCAGCTCTCCTATCTTTTTCTAAGAAGCTCCTAGAGACTAGAAGTGATCAGATTCAATCAAGAAGTGCAAGTCACAGCTACCATGTCCCCTTAACTGTATTAAAAAACAAAACAAAAAATGTGAAATTTGTTTATGTACCAACGGGGTTTTTTAAATAGGTAAAATAAAAGATGCTTTCACCTGAAGATCTAGAAAGGGTACATTTTGCTTTCATAAACTAGTCTTAAATAAAATTTTCAACCAATTTAAACCTTAAAAATAAGACCACACACCTGAGTAATGTTAATAAAATAATGCAGAAAAGTAAGGTAGGTTTGGGTTGCTTATTCCCGAGCAATATATGTTTTGTATGTGGGTGGAGATGAAGGATATAATTGAGCCATTAAGTTAGTTTTTTTTTTAAAAGTGTTATTATTCATTGCCAATAATAAGTTATTGTTCAACTGAATATGTGGTATAATAGTTGGTAATCAAATTCTAAAGATGTGGTGAGAAGAGAAAAAAATATTTTGAATAAGAGGTTACTGAGACAAATTAAATAATATTCCTTAAAAAAACATGGTTCTGTTTTCCTCTTTAGATTTCAAAATTGGTATAATTAAACCACATTTAACAAAATAGATGGAATTCTATAGACTTTTCTTGACAGAAGTGCCATAAAGAATATTTTAATAAAAATCTTAATTTTATTTCTTAACTAAAAATATTAAAGCCCCTAAGGGATTTAGCACAGATATTTAAAATTCTGAATCTGTGTGCAGGAAAAATTAAAAAACTGCCCCATTTTATAGAACCTGCATATAATATCCTAAAATTATGTGGGTAAGTTTTTTTTTAACTTTGTTTTATATTAGCATGCAGTATTTTCTGTTTTATTTTGTCTTACAAAAATATTATGCATTATGGTATAGCAAAGTGATACAGAACTCAGGACACTTCACTTGATCACTTGATTCCAGCAGCTGGTATCTCAAAGGTAGTACATTTTATTGTAGTCTGAGATTGCTGACCACAAGAGATTAAACTGTAAGTATGTTCAAATGTTTTCTCATAATAAATTGCTCTCAAGTGAATGATAAATGTGAGATAAAACAAAGAAATAATATTTTTAGAGAATCCTTGAGAAAAATTATGGACAATACTTAATAGTTTCTGCCTAGTTTTTTTTCTCTCTGTCTAAGAAATTTGACTCTCAAAGACATGAGAGTCAAAATGTTTTATTTGATCTTCCAAATTTGAATAAAGAATGATTTATCACCAAATTATTTTTGGCATTTTTTTTCAAAATGTAAATTAGAGATTAGAATTATAAAATTTATATATTCCATCCTCTGTACTATTTTTTCTTCAACCATTTGGGGGAACTAGCCACATAGTGGCTAATCAAGATGTATATTAGGGATTCCCTGGTGGCGCAGTGGTTGAGAGTCCGCCTGCCGATGCAGGGGACGTGGGTTCGTGCCCCGGTCCGGGAGGATCCCATATGCTGCGGAGCGGCTGGGCCTGTGCGTCCGGAGCCTGTGCTCCACAGTGGGGGAGGCCACAGCAGTGAGGGGCCTGCGTACCGCAAAAAAAAAAAGAAAAAAAAAAAAAGGAATTGGTTCTCTATGAAAGCTGTGACTGAATGTTTCATTGCATAATATGAGAAATCTTTTGAAATGCACTCTTCACTCATATTTCATAATTGCATCATTTTTTTTTTTTACTTTCCTAATTTCTACTTTCATCGTGCATTTTTCCACACCACACCCTCACTTGATTCTCTTTTCAGGACATTTTTGGGAGATAAAAACATTGAAAATTAAAAAATAAAATCAAACCCTTCTGTTTTGGCCTCTAAGTAATATGTTTCTCTCAGTGCATCAGAAGTATAATGCTTATTTTTTTCATAACCTTTTTGGTGGAAAACTCTTCTGATGCTTTATTTTTTAGGTTGTTTCCTTTGGTAAAAAAGGAAAAAATTTGAGGACAAGAACAATTCATTTTATAGTTCTTCACTTTAGAGATTCAACAATGAGCTGGATATCAACTAATTAAGTTATTTATTTCAAATGAAAAATTCTAACAAACACCAGAAATGAACCTCTATGGCATTTATAAAATATTCCTTTTCATAACTTGCCCTTGAAATATCTTTTAATTCCAGTTGACCTATATACATCCACATGTGATAGTTCCAAGTGCTGTTTTTCAACTATTTGGTTAATTTTTCTTGAAAAACATGAATTTAAAGTCCTATATATAAGATATATTAAATATCTTTAAATAGGATACAAAGTTCAAATTTTGAACTCCTGAAATGCTGAAATAGTTTATATTTTTTGTTTAGGAAGTGACTTTTCTCTCTCCTCTGACACTTAGACTAATGACCTAGGTTCGAGTGCCCTATCTTTTATGATTTGTGTATAAATTATTCTCAAATAACTTTGGTTATATTAGCTGTGAAATGTAATTCTAATATAATTAATAATTGTTAAATTCTTTAGTGTCTCAAAAAGTATATTTGTTATTTCGTGGATGGTAACTGATCCAATTAATAAGGAAAAAGTCACTGACCTTTAAGAACAAATAGACCATTGATCTATTAACTGGAGTTTCAAAAACTTCAGAAAAAGCCCTTGAACAGCCTTTAAGTTATAGGTGAGACTAGATCTGTGATTTATATCAGATTTTCCAATGTCTTCCTAATTTTAATAGTACAGGTATAATCTAATATTATTTTGCCCTCAGAAAGAAGATTCTTAAGTTTTTTAATTTATGTAGTGTTGCAAGATGGCTTTCTTAACCCTTGCCTTGTATGTCCATCTCTCTTCATTTTTATAAACCTATTTTATTTTGTTTTATTTTATTTTGGTCAACTGGTTAGAAACACAGAAATATTTCTGGTAGTTGTTAATTCTCCAGGGCTAAAGAAACAGGCTATTTATCCTCATTTTTATCTTTAGAAAAGAAATTTTCCTCTACTTTGCAAATGATGCTTCAATTAAGGACTTCATTAAACGTAACTCATATATTCTTCATTCTTATCGAAGCTTGCCATTTTTGAAAATGAAAGTATCGGATGAAATAACATATGCTGAAGATACTGCTAATTCAATTGCACTTCTGGGTGAGTTGAGATGATAGGCCCTACTGACAAGAAGGAAATATCTCTTGCACAAAGTTTCACTAAGGATACTTCTTCTCCAAATCTAGGCTCCTTTCTTGTTGGGAATTAATCACAGTGTGCTTGGTGACGTTTTTTGTATTATCTTCTACTCAGGTGTTTCATGATACCAACAGAATTTTTTGTTCCTTAATTTTAAGGACTAGCAGATACTTCTTTGCACTTATTTGTCTTGATGTTATATATTTAGTTTGATGAAATGTTTGGTAACATTTTTTTTTGTAAATCAGAAGTATGTGTTCCTCTCTTTCAGTAATCACAAAAATATTTTTATCTTTGAATGCTAATCATTGCTTGAACCTAACTGATTGCTGGAATTGTTAGCAATTCTAACAATTTAGCAAGGGCCAAATTGTTCATTAAATAATTTAAAGTCTTAAATAAAATCATAAAATGGTGGGATATTGGGAGCTTTAGTATAATATACATAACGATGCCTGTGTTTTTGTATACAAAAATATGAAAAATATTATAAGCAGGTTTCATATTTGGGTTATTGCTCAGTTTTCTAGAGAAAGAAAATAATAATTTTTTAGAAATGAGACCAAACACTATAGCTCCTTGAATCAGCCCCTGAGACATAACAGCATGTTCCCAAAACAAATCGCACATTAAATTTATGCTTATTAATTTAGGTCTTTGTACAGGAGAAATAAAAGATACACAAATGGCCTAACAAATTAAAAATAAATATTTACTGAATAGTTATGTTCCCAGCATTATACTCCATACTGAAAGATGATAGAAACTAATACAAGTAAAAGGCATTTAAAATTTTTAACATAGACACTAACACTTTTATGTCTAAATAAATTTCATAATCTTCAACTGTAGATACTTTGGGAGGAATTATTATGGCCTAAAGTGGGTGAAGATGTCAAGGAAATTAGAATAAATATGGGGAGTTAAGTAAGATGACCTTAAGGAGCAGGAAGACTAGAAACTAATGGGAAACTTTAATTCTGTGAATCTGTCATCCATGGAAATTTACAGTGAGAAGCCAACCTAGAAGAGTATATGATAGTATTAATAGATAAAAAGTGTAGGTTTGGTTGATAACATTTAAAAAAATCTCTGTTGCCCTTATTATTTTTAAATATGCATTTGTATAATAAATACATGGAGCTTTTTTACTGTGTCAGTCTACTCTTTGCTGAATGCCTGCCTACAGAACATATTACTGTCTCATTTGAGGGCAGTATGAATTCTTAACTTAAAATGAACTCCTTTCACTGATTACTTACCATAAGTACTGCTGCTCTGTCCCTCATTTTTTTAATTGCTGGAACCACGAGTTTAAACTAAAATAATTGTTTGTAGTACAAAGTTTTGAACAAAGGCTATTCATTTTTAGTAACTTCCAGTTTCTACTATGTACTAGTAAATTATATTACTTTTTCTTCTAAATGATAGATATTTCCGACTTAAGGGCAGGATTCTGGAAACATATGAAGGAAAAAGTTGGTACTCTGCCCTGAGATTATAAAACAGGAAACTATGAGAGATGATCTAAACCTACAGGAACTAAAAGGGTGGTGAATCAGACGAGAAACCTTAGAATTTCCCATAAATTTGAACGTTTGGATAGTTTTGTTGGAAAAGTTTAGTTGTTCCTGTTGCCTGATTTTTTTCAAAACATAGTTTTCAACTTCAAAAGATGGGTCCAAAAAAATTAAGAGAATAATCTTGAACCTATCTTTTTTTTTAAGTGCTAGCTTTTGCTGATAGATTCTTCTCAAGCTAGGGTGAGCCTTTCCTACGTGCTCCCTCCTCCTGTCTGCTTGTTTCCCCACCCACTGGCTACCCCCAGAGATGAAATTATGCAAAGCCTAATGCAAAACACAAGTCTTCAAGGAACACCTAATTATCTCTTTCCCTCAGAGACTCCAAGCAGACCTGCTTCAGTCCTGAAGCTGATATTCCTGACTCCAGTTGTCCTCAGGCTCCCAGAGGACATTCTGGATCATTTCCAGAATCCTACTGATCATTTTCAGATTCTCTTAGGGATCATACTTGTAGGACTTCACCAGAGCAGATACAATCCAGTTTGAATTATAGGCTAAAGCCAATTCAGAAGTAGTTTAGATATGACTGAAAAGGAATATTCCCTATCCTCCATCCCCACCCACAATAACCTGAACATAAAACTATTACCTGCAGGGCAAAGACTGCCTAGAAACTCACTGTCTTCCAGTCTGTCAATAAACTGAGGGAGCAAAGCTCACTTGGAACTTCTCTAAGCAAAGGATGCATTATTAGGGGCAACAGATTACTGACTAGTTAGGGAGGAAAACTCTCAGCCCTTTTCTCATACTAACACATTTAATTCTCACAGCAATTTTTAAAGTGGTAACTATTGTTATACCATTTTATAGATGAGAAAACTAAGACACAAGGTTATACAGGTAGTAAGTGGCAGAGCCAGGATTTAATCTTAGACAATCTAGTTCTAGCATTTATGCTGCTAATTACCATTCTTTTCTTCCTGGGAAGGAGAGACTGAGTTGATTGAGGGGCCAAGTGTTACAAGGATAGATATTCAGGGTGTTTTGTGCATGCATGCGCACGCACGTGTGTGTGTGTTTAAAATTACATGATCCAGTTTGAATCTCTGATATTTTTAATCATGTTACTAACACTGTATGCTTAAAACTGCAAATAAACTTATGGCACTGTTATTGAATAGCACTCGTTTATCTTTCTGGCAGGTGACTTAATGATAATACCAAGTTCTGAATTGAGGATACAAATTTGTAAGTGTATTATTGACTTTTATCATGCAGAACCACCAAAGAAGCATATTACAGGTAAAGTTTTCAATAGTCTTTCAGTAATAACTTATGTGTTTATAAAACAGAACAGTCTTTCTCATTTCTCTTTGAACTTGGAAAGACAGAGTGGGATCATAAATGCAACACATCGGGCTTCCCTGGTGACGCAGTGGTTAAGAATCCACCTCGGGCTTCCCTGGTGGTGCAGTGGTTGAGAATCCGTCTGCCGGTGCAGGGGACACGGGTTCGTGCCCCGGTCTGGGAAGATCCCGCATGCCGTGGAGCGGCTGGGCCCGTGAGCCATGGCCTCTGAGCCTGCGCGTCCGGAGCCTGTGCTCCGCAACGGGAGAGGCCACAGCAGTGAGAGGCCCACATACAG
>NC_041218.1:55661094-55686403 GCF_002837175.3 Physeter macrocephalus
CATGGCCTCTGAGCCTGCGCGTCCGGAGCCTGTGCTCCGCAACGGGAGAGGCCACAGCAGTGAGAGGCCCACATACAGCAAAAAAAAAAAAAAAAAAAAAAAAGAATCCACCTGCCAATACAGGGGACATGCGTTCGAGCCCTGATCTGGGAAGATCCCAGATCTAGGCCACAACTACTGAGCCTGCGCTCTAGAGCCCGTGAACCACAACTGCTGAAGCCCACGCGCCTATAGCCCATGCTCTGCAACAAGAGAAGCCACCACAATGAGAAGCCCACACACTGCAACGAAGAGTAGCCCCCGCTCACCACAACTAGAGAAAGCCCACGTGCAGCAGTGAAGACCCAACGCAGCCAAAAATAAAAAATTAATTAATTAAATAAATAAAATTTTAAAAATAAATAAATAAATGCAACACATCAAAACAGTTCTTTTGGTAGTCTCAAACTCTTCAGTCATTTTAAACAAAAAAATTTATGTATTTTTTTCGACTTTAGATTTTTATTCTGATGCTAAATATAACAGAATTTTTAAAGTCATACCCAAGTTAGCTTAATTATAATTATTTCTATTAATGTTATTTAATACTGTTGATAATATTATTTATTATTTTCTAAATTTATAATTATTCATAATATCTGTCCCACCCAAGTAGATGTTAAAGTCCTAATGCTAATAACATTCTCTACCATGTTTGGAAAAAGAGTTCTGCATGTTACAGCTAAGGGATCATAATATATAATGATAAAATGAGTCACACTGAAATGGGTGGTATCAAGATAGAGGGCACTTGCAATGTAGAGGATATATTACTTAGGACATACTTCCTACCTTCATAGTTTCTGTAATTCATAATCAATCTAGGAAAGGAGAGAAGATACACATTTTTAAGTTATATATTCCTTTAGATGGGTGGCAATAAGACTCTGGTAGAAAAGAAAGCTAACTTATGAATAGGGAAAAATGGGAGGACATCTGAAGTAGAGAAATGAGTAAAGAAATTATTAACTGTCAGATTTGAGCTATTGATGAGATAAAGAGGAGGAAGTGTTTGGTAGATAGTAGACATTGGATACTAAAAGCAGAGACCAGAAATACAGGTTTGGAATTCACCCAAATAGAGATGAAAATTGAAACCATCAGGGTGCTTGAGTTTTCCAGGAGATAAAGCATGTAAGCAGCAAGGGACCAAGAACAGCAACATGGAGAGTGCCCATATTGAGATCTGGGGAAAAACAAAACAAAACAAAAAACAATCCAAAGGAACTGGCAATGAAGGAAGATTCAGAGAGGAGGAAGAAAAGCTAAAGATTGCCATGTCTTGTGTGCCAGTGAATGAAATGTTTGATGAAGGAAGTAGTGGTCTCAGTGTCCAATACTGTAGAGGCTTCTGTAATTGAGGAATGAAAACGCCAACTGATGTCATATCTGAAAAGTTGTAGTTCATTTTTGGCAGATCTATTGCCATAAAGTGGTCAGGGCAGATACAGGACTAAAGAATGAGAGGATTGTGAGAATAGAGGCAGTGAATGCAGACTTATATATTAAAATCAGATGGAGAAGAAAAAGAAGGAAGATGGAGAACAATTCAACTGGTAGCAAAATCAAAGAAGATATTTGGTTTTGTTATTATTTATAATTTTTAGGATAGGGAAAAATGAAGTTTTCCCCTATAGGCAGGGGAATAAGAAGCTAGTACATGGAAAGTTGGAGGGTGAAATTCCCAAAGAAGGCATGAGAGAATGGAATTAAGAGCACAAGCTTAGGGTTAACCTAGGCAATATATTCACAGTCTTTTTAAAATAGAAAGAAAGGGAGACAAA
Organism: Physeter macrocephalus; assembly: GCF_002837175.3. NCBI lineage: Eukaryota > Metazoa > Chordata > Mammalia > Artiodactyla > Physeteridae > Physeter > Physeter macrocephalus. The sequence continues at coordinate 55,662,918 of NC_041218.1, forward strand.
TGTTGTATAAGATATGACAGAGGAGTTAAGGTGCAGAGAAGTGAGGTTGATCTTAATTTGACCAGGCTCTGAAAATTGGGAATCTTAGGCAATGCTCTCACTAAGCTGTCACACAGTTGGTTTCAGGTGATGGGCATGGCTGGATAGCTGGGACCACAGGTAAAAAGTCCTCAGTAGAGCAATTGTAAGAGACATAGCCCTGGAAACAGGAATCAGGTCCATGAGCCTTAATATTACTATATCCTTCTGTAGAAATGTAAACTCAATATATAAAGATACAGTAAGTATAAAGTACATTTTGGTTGGTCCATGCATATGACAGGCTATTATGCAAATAAAATCATGATTTGGGAAAATATAGAATGAGAAAAGGCTTACAATAAAATCTTTAGTGGCTGCAGTTGAAGGTAAAATTCTGCATATAGTATATTGTTAAAGTTATATGCATACATTAAAAATATAAGAAATATAACAGATTTACAATAATCTGTAACATAGTAGCTGCTTAATAGATATCTATTGATCAAAAAAAAAAGAAATATACCAGAATGTTAAGGTTGTTCTCTCTGGATGGTGAAATTATGCAACTTGTGGTTTTCTCTTTATATTTTTTAAATGCCTAAAGTGAGTAGCTAGGGCCTTACCATAGAGAACCCATCACAGGAATGCACAGGTCCTTGTCCAGGGCTAAAGATCAAATTCAGAAAGACAAGACAAACTGACAGACATCTCAGAACTATGGCAAAGTTAAAGAATCTAGTTGGTCTCAAAAGTCAAGAAGTCAGGGAGGTAGATAAGTATATCACTAAGAGAGAAAATAGCTGCGTCTCACGTGAGCAGGTACCCTCTGCTGTGTATTTAATCTCTCTAGTTGAGTGTAGTTGGTCAGGTACCTGTGCAGCTGTATCAAAGGAGAGGTGGTGTTTCTCACAGGCGCTACAGAAGAAGGAAATTATTATAAGACATGTCGCCAAGAATCAAACTTCCCTAAAATACCATTACATTCACTAGCATTTATCAGAACAGCATTATATTTTCACCTCTTCTTTCATCACCAAATTACATAATTATGGTCCCTTGAAAGCACTAAAGTAATGTATTGACTTGAATAGTGAAAATATTTAGTATTTGTAATCATGCCATTTTCCTTTATGGAAAGGTATATCTAGAGAAAAGAAATATTGTTCTTTTTTAGAATTTAAGATATGCCTCAACTCTGCAGTCCTATTTCAAATGCTACACCAGGGATCAGCAAACTATGGACCCCAGGCCAAAATTGGCCCTCTGTAAATAAACTTTTATTAGAACACAGCCATGCCCACTTATTTTTGTATGGTTTATGCCTGCTTTCATGCTATGGTAGCAGAGTTGAGTATTTGAGAGAGAAATCTTATAACTTGCAAAGCCTAAAATACTGATACCTGGCCTTTTATAGAAGTTTGCCAATCCCTGTGCTATACCATTTTAACATGCCATACACTGTTTTAAAGTTTTTGTTGTTGCTGTTGTTTAATGTTTACTCATTCTTTTGTTTAATGTAGATGATTACTATGTGAAATAATTGTACATATTTATTCACTAATTGTTGTTAGGTTACCAGCAGGCTAGCTCATCATATAAGATTAAAATGGCTGAAGTTGGAGGATTGGCAAAAACAATGGTCCAGTCATTGGTGTTGCTTGAAAATCAACTTGTTGAGAAACTTTGGGTACTTAAAACTCTACAACATCTCTCAGCTTCTGGTTTGTATATTATTGTACATATTTGAACACTTCATTCTCAAATATTTTTGTTTTTATCTAGTAATGTCAAGACTGTACAGCATAAATAATTTTAAAATTTATTTTCAGAAGCGAATTGTACTTTAATGGTGAAAGCACAAGCAGCCAGTGGAATCTGTGCTCACCTCAATGACCCAGATCCCTCTGGACAGCTTCTATTTCGTTCATCCGAAATACTTTGGAACTTATTGGAAAAATCTTCAAAAGAAGAAATCATACAACAGCTTAGTAACTTGGAATGTTTGCTGTAAGTATATGTGGTTAGATAGGAATTTTTAACCTTAAAACGATAGCCAGTGACATAACTAAAAATTTTTTTTTAATTTATGTTCAGTTAGGCCTTTGATTCATGTAATGGCTATGTTTCAGGACATTTTTTTGTACCATGGTATAAATGCAACTGCACAATAACAAGTCTTTTTTTTCTCTATGTGGAAGGCTTTTAAAGTAGCTTGTTAACAAAACTAAATTATGTCCTTGAGTATGTATAAAGTAAAATTAGATATTTAAAAGAACTATTTCCTTTGTTCATTCAGTAAACCTATTTTTGAGTACTTACTGTCTTCCAGATACTACAGTAAGCATTAGCAATAAAATATGAGTGAGCCTTTAAGTTACTTATTCATATATTCATCAAATAATTATTTTCTGCTCTGTGCCAAGTTCAGTACTAGGCTGTGGAAATACAACTGAAAACAATACAGAAATGGTCTCTGCTTTCATGGCACTTGCATTATATTAAGAGAGAGAGATAAGTAAATAGGCAACTAAAAGAGAGCATACTAAATGTTATGAAAGAGATTACTGCAAGGTCCTTCATGTTCTCCCGAAGATGGTGGATCAGCACAGTTTTGTTTGCAAGCGACTGAACCCCCAACCCAACTGATTTAAACCGAACAGGAAATTTTATGGGCTCATGTAACTACAAAGTCAAGGATAAAACTGGTTTCATGTGCAGCTGTATTCAAGGCTCAGCAAATATCAGGACTTGGGCCCTCTTCATCCCTCTGCACTATTTTCCACTGTGTTGGCTTTAGTCTCAAGATCCATATGGTAAGACCTACGAAGTCTAGCTTCACATAATCACAACCCCAAACCAAGCAGAAGATAAGACTTGCTATTCCAAAAGCTCAAAGAAAATTCTTCGAATTGGGTCTCTGTTGACCCTTAGTGGTCTGGTGTTGGCCATATGCCCATTTCAGAGTGAGTTAGTGACAGAAAGAAGGAATGCTCTAACTCGCTTCCTTTTAGTTGAAGGCAGCTTCACAAGACCAAAAGTGGGTAAAGAGCAAATGCCTAAATAAAAATAAGGGTACTATTATCACAAGAAGGGCAAGTGGCTCCTAGAAGATAAAGCAACAAATGCCCATTGTACAGGGAACCCGACCCAGACTTGGAGAGTTAATCAGCACTTCCTAATAAACCCTAATCTGGTATCTGAATGATAAATGTGACTTAGCAACACAGGAGTTCTGCATGCAGAGAGCATCCTAGACAGAGGAACAGAAGTGAAAGAAGAATTTAGCAAAATCAAAACATTGAAAGAAATTCAATATAGTGAGAGCAAAAAGTACAGGGTAGAATAGTGAGAGATGAAGCTAACAATGTTAGCAGGGACTGTAACATGAAAGGCCTGATAAGCCTTGGTAGGGAGGTAGGACTTTATCCTAAGAACAAAGAAAAGCCTTTAAGTATCAGTAATTTTAAAAAGGAAAATGACGTGATTGAATCTTTATTTTAGAGCAGTCACTTTGACCACCATGTATAGACTGGACCGAGGGATTCTTATCTAGTCCCTCAGTGACTAGAGGCAGATTTGTAAAGATAGAAAAGATTAGAAATATTTTGAAATGAGTAGTAAAATGTAAAAAGGGAGATTTTGTTGGTAGACACTTAGGTGGTATTTCCATAGAAATATGGCTTTAAAGGTATGATTTCACTTTTTAGGGCTTTGAAGAAAGTATTTAAAAATCTGTTTACAAGAGGTCTTAGTCATTATGATCGTCAGCTTAGAAATGACATATTAGTGATCACAACAATTATATCTCGAAATCCTGGAGCACCAATGACTGTAAGTATGAATCAAATTGCATTTTAATTCTAATTGTGGAAGTGGTGGGTGTGGGGGGGGGAGTCCTGAACTATGTTGTAACATTTATGCACTTTGTTGTAATGCCAAGTTATATTGTAATGTCATTATGGTGCAAGTATACTTGCACTTTGCCAGTTCTTCTTTGCATCCCTTTGGAAGGTTGAGATCCTCCTCATGTATTATAATTTACTGACAAATATAATTTACTCAGCTGGGCATAAGACCTAAATAGACATTTCTCCAAAGAAGACAAACAAACGGCCAATAGGCACATGAAAACATCCTCCTCATTGCTAATTATTAGAGAAATGCAAATCAAAACTACCATGAGGTACCACCTCACACTGGTCAGAATGGCCATCATTAAAAAGTCTACAGAAAAACAGGGACTTCCCTGGTGGTCCAGTGGGTAAGGTTCCATGCTTCCAATACAGGGGGCCCAGGTTCAACTCCTGGTCGGGGGTCGGGGAACTAGATCCTGCATGCATGCCATGATGAAGAGTTCGCATGCCACAACTAAGAGGTCTGCATGTCATAACTAAAAGGATCCCGCATGCCGCAACTAAAGATCCAGCATGCCCCAGTGAAGATCCCATGTGCTGCAACTAAGACCCGGCGCAGCCAAAATAAATAAATATTAAAAAAAAAAAAAATTCTACAAAAAACAAATGCTGGAGGGGGTGTGGAGAAAAGGGAACCCTCCTACACTGTTGGTGGGAATGTAAACTGGTGCAACCACTATGAAAAACAGTATGGAGGTTCCTCAAACAACTAAAAATAGAGTTGACATATGCTCCAGCAATCCCACTTCTGGGCACATATCAGACGAAGCTATAATTTGAAAAGATACATGCACCCCTGTGTTCATAGCAGCACTATTTACAATAGCCAAGACATCAACAGATGAATGGATAAAGAAGATGTGGTACATACATACAATGGAATACTACTCAGCCATAAAAAAGAATGAAATAATGCCATTTGCAGCAACATGGATGGACCTAGAGATTATCATACTAAGTCACACGGAGAAAGACAAATACCATATGATATCACTTATATGTGGAATCTAAAAACAACACAAGTGAACATATCTATGAAACAGAAACAGACTCACAGATATAGACAACAGACTTGTGGTTGCCAAGGGGGAGGGGGTGGAGGAGGGAAGGATTGGGAGTTTGGGATTAGCAAATGCAAACTATTATATATAGGATGGATAAACAGCAAGGTCCTACGGTATAGCACAGGGAACTATATTCAATATCTTATGATAAACCATTATGAAAAAGAATATATATATATGTATAACTGAATCACTTTGCTGTACAGCAGAAATAACACAACATTGTAAATCAACTAGACTTCAATAAAATTAAAAAAAAACAAACCAGTCATGGAATTTATACTGTGCAAATGGGGAAAACGTCCTACGTAGCTTCCTAGTCAAGGTTGCAATGTGTAGGTGGGCCTATGTTTCTGTGGAAGCCCCTGGTCAGTCAATAAATTCTCATTAGCATCCTTGCAAACATTCAGGTGAATTCTATGAATGTGAGTCAATAGGAATAACATCTTCACATTTTAAAGAAACCATATGGATCTTAAAGTAGTAGGAATATATAGTTGCAAGCTCAAAAGCCCAAGGTTTGTCCCTATAAATTCTCCCTAATGTCCAAAGTCCAACTAGGATATCTCTGTCAGGAATGAGTTCCCTCATGCTGAAATGATTTCTGGTCATTCTTCAGGGCTTTTCATGTTAAGTAGGAATTGTTTGTTGTCTCTTGACCAAACCTTTGACATATTTGAGAGTGGCTGGGGTCAGGGTGGGGAGCCAGGGAGTGTTTAAGAAGAAAAGCTGTTGAAAATAACTGTTTTCTTCCCTTCTTTCATCCCTTGTAGGTATAGATAATGAATTACATAAGTTACTTTTAGCAGTACATTTTGGGTTCTTACCAAATTTTAAACAGTATCTTGTAAAATATTCATAGAATAATATATTTCTTAGAACCTACAGAAGTAAGTTTAATATTAAATAAATTACAAGTTTATCTGGCTATATGCTTTTATTTTCTTGCTTTCATCCCTTATTATTAGTGCTTTATGAACTCAGATGAATGACAAGGAGAGTCTGATTAAAAAACACCTACATATTAAGTAAATATGGGCATCTGTAACTTAATTTCCATATAATTAATTCATCCTTCTGTTGATTTTGTGTATTTATATTAGGAGTGCGGCTTTACCAGGGATTTGATATTATTTGCAACCTTTAATGAAGGTAAAAACCATAAAACTTTCAACTTATAATTATCTTAATGAGTCATACATCATTTCAGCTTTTATTTTACTCTTCCTTTTTTTTCCCCTCTCACAGTTAAAAGCCAAAATCCTTTGGTAAAAGGTCTTAAGTTTTCTAATTCCTATGAAGATTTTGAGTTGAAGAAATTGCTATTCAATATAATTGTGACCTTTTGTAAAGATTTATCTACTATACAGGTAAAAAGTAATCAATAAAAATTAAAATTGTCTCACTTTGTAGTATAACTTTTTAAAAGCCACGGCTGCAAATCTTTCATCAGCCCGTATATTTACCATAGAAGGTAACAAACTTGTATTCGCTGGAATTTCACTTTTTCAAAATTTCTCTTATCTACTAATGAACAGTGAATTTACCTAAATTTAAACCACATAAACCAAGGAAAAGCAGGAGAACCATGGAGATTTATTTATATATTTAGAGCTCCTGAATAAGAGAACATAAACTGAAAGAAAATCCATATAGGCCCACCCAGCCTAATAGTCTGTCTTTGACCATAGTAATGAGGGATGATTTAATGCTGGAGGAAATTGCTCATCTCTATGCTGCCCATCTCAAACTGTATGAACCTGCTTTTTCTCCACACAAATCTAACCTCCTTATGTACATATTTTTATTACCCATGAATTATCTTAATACTTTATATCCTACATAAAGCATGGTGTAATTTGAAGAGCACTGGAAATGAATTTCACTTCTGTCTTATCGCCTACTAGCTGTATGGCCTTGGCAAAGTCACCTAAACTTTCTGAGGCTCAGTTCCTCCTTCTGTTGTGAGACTGAGATAAAGGCTTTGTAAACTATAAAGCAACAGAAAAAAATATACTAATTACTAACAATTCCATTAGTTTAGTTATTACTGCATTAATTGAAATTTCATTTTAGTCTTAAAACTCTTTCAAGTTCCAAGGGAGGATTCATTCTATCAATTTCATTAGTGATAATATAAACGTGGTATAATATGATGGTTAAGGCTTTAGTCAGGTGGAATCCAGTGCTGTCACCTTCTAGCAAAATGATTTTGAATACATAGTTTAGCATCTCTAAATTCCAGTTATCTCAACTTCAAAGTGGGGAAAACACCTATCTCATGGAATTATTATGAGGATTAAAAGAGCTAAAAATAATTATTTTTGGTAATGCCACTTTGAAGAATATACTAAAAAATGCTCAGAAAAAAACTGTCTTTACAGATATAACCTTATTATTCATATCAAAAACGTACACTCCATAGAAGTTAAATGTATCTTCTGAAATGTAATATAGAAAATCATTCAATAGAATATGGTTTATTATTATAGTGGAGTATTATATAACTATTAAAATGACAGATACAAAGATAATAAAATTTACACTATAGTTTATAAACCAATTTTATTTGACAACAGAGTCAAATGGCACAAAGACTGATAAGCTTCTTAAAGTACTATGTGAGCAATGGAATCAACTAATTTTTTTTCTGTCATATGTCTGTGTTTGTGGCTCAGTAATGGTAGTGATAATAAATACGTGTACTATTATTTGCAGTTCACAGAGTATTTCAAAAAAATTATCCACTTACTACTTACAGCAGTGCTAGAACTAATTGTTATTCTTGTTTTCTCACTTCTAAATCTTGTGCTCTTTCCATGTGGAATAGTAGAAAATTTAGAAAAATTCATAGATATTATTGTGAAAAAATCTTTGTAGAATAATGCCAGATGAAAAGAAAATTGAATAGAATATAGCACATGGTGTGTTACTATCTTGTGAACCATAAATATATATCAATCAGAATCAGCTATAATATTAACTTGATTGTCATATTATAATAGCTTTGCATTTTTGTTTTGTTTTTATTGACATCATGGATTCAATACAGTTTTAAAATTCTTGGCGTGTAATTAACTATGGCTTGTGACCTGACTGGTATTCACTGGATAGAGTATTTGTATAAGTTCTGTTGCCTATGCTTAAAAATAGCCATAGTCTATTATCATAACTTCAGACAAAATTGATTTCTTAAAGTATGTATACAACTGAGTCTCTGAAATGTTTCCTTTAAGAAACAAAAGTAAGGAAGACAGAAATAACCACCAGTTTATTTGCTCTAAATTTTCGACTTGTGGTTTTATCATAAGCAGGAGGTAAACTGCATATATAAGCAGCATAGATTAAAAAAACTAATACTTATTTTATATTATTGTCAGCCATAGAGTGCATATCCCAGAAAGGGGGATCAGAGTGAACTGTTGTTATTAGTGAGTTTGGTTTTGGGTTTTTTAATTTTTGGTACTTAACATAGCTTGGAATCTTTAGGAAGAAAGTATTTTGAAATGATCATCAATAACACATCAAATTGGAAATCTTTTATTAAATTTTCTTAGATTAAATAAAATTGTTTTAAATATGTTTCTAACATAGTACTTTTTGCCCTTTCTCATAGCTATTAATTGATGGCAAAGTTATTTTGGCTTTGTTTACCTATGTTAAAAAGCCTGAGAAACACAAAATAGTTGAATGGTCTGCAGCACAGTATGAAGAATTACAACTGCATGCAATTGCCACTTTGTCATCAGTGGCTCCTTTTTTAATAGACGAGTACATGTTGTATCAGGGAAACGCTCGCGTCCTTGCATTTTTAGAATGGTGTGACAGTGAAGGTAAGTGGCCTTTCAGATTCCTGTCAAAATTCTAATCTACATATTTCAACTGAATGGTGGTGTAGAAAAAGAAATACAATTAAAAGGAGAACCAACAATGTAGATCTGGCCTTCTGTGATCTTAATGTGTTTAAATGGTGTTTTAAGGAAAAAAGCCTGAGATTTCATTTATAGTCAGACATTAGTAAATGTTAGCTATAGTTGATGCATACCTTTCAGTAAAATAAATCATTCATATAAACTGATTTAAATTTTTACATTATTAGGCCTATCCAATAATTATACTGTCCTGTAATATTTTAATTAGTCATTCAACAAATATTTATTGAATGCCTACTAGTAACCATATATTGTTTTAGCTACTAACGAAACATTTATGTTCAAAATAAATGAAGTCCATACCTTCATGGAGGCTCAGATCTAGATCTCTAGCCACATGTATTCTGCCAAGTTAGCAGAGCCCTAATTAGTATGAATATTTCATTTCAATTCTCATAATTCTTAGAAGGGAAATAAGAAATACATTCTTTTTTTAAAAAAATTATAAGTAAGATACTGTATTCTTCTCTGGTAGTAAGTTTGCTCTGGAAATAATTTTGTATGGTACATTTTCATTAGATCAAGAATAGCACTCATCCATGAGGAAGAAAAAATTGTAGCTTATTTTTATTCTCTAGTTTTTAATATGCTGAGTTACTAAATTTAGTCATGTTAAATTACTGTGCATTAAATAAAACAATTCTCCTGTCTCTCCTTTATATTATTTATGTTTACAGAAGTCTATAAGGCAAAAAAAAAGGAAATGCTGCCTAACAAGAAGAAGCCTGATAGCTAACAGTTATTGAGTACCTACTATGTGATAGGCCTTAACCCCCTCAGCAGTATTAAACCATTTAGGCCTCACAACAAATCTAGGAGTTATAGGTTCTATTATTAGCCCTGTTGATCAGTGGGTAGAACTCAGTCAGAGAAGTTAAATAACTTGTTCCTTGCCACATAGTAAGTGATTTAATGCAGGCAGTCTAGCTCCAGAATCCACATTTCTAAACCTATACACACTACTGAGAACAGTATTTTGAACTTTTTTTTTAGCCTTAAACAAAAAGCTACTTCTAAAAGAACCTTTCAAAGAAGGCATATTATAACAAAGAAAGAGAACTTGCCTTGTTATTTATCAAGACTGACCATAAAGCTATAGTAATTAAAATTGTATGGTACTTGACCAGGCATAGACCAGTGGAATGGAATATATGGGAGGTTGGCATCATCAGAGATGACATTGCCAATCAATGAGAGAAGGATGGTGCTCGGGCAGTTGGTCCTCCATGTGAAAAAATAAAAATTAGATCCTTGCAACTTGTTTAAAAAAGTCAATTGCAAAATGAATTAAAGCCCTAAATGCAAAAAGTTAAACTGTAAAAATCTTAGAAGAAAACATGGGAAATTATCTGTATGATAACAGGGTAGAAACAGACTTTTTAAATACAGAAGAGCTTAAACTATAAAAAAGATTATTAAAGATTATTAAATGTATTAACTACTGTAAAACAGAAATATCTGTATGACAAAATCTGAATAAGATAACAATCTATAAATTGAGGGAAGACATTTACTCACCACTCTGATAAACGATTAGAATTCAGGTTCATAAAGAACTCCTACATATCAAAAAGAAAATAACTCAGTAGAGAAATAGGCAAACAATAGAGATTGTCAAGAAAATTCTTCAAAATTTTTGGAGAAAATCTCAAATTTTCAAAAAAAATTAAAAGACACTCAACCCCACTGGTAATCAGAGAAATGTAATTGCTCTGCAAATTAAGATAACAATGAACTACCATTTCACATTTAATAGATTGGGAAAAATCTATTTCTTATACATTGTATCCATATAACCACTTTGGGGAACAATTTGGCAACTTTAATAAAATTCTGTGTGGGTATATGATTCTGGTGTCACAGGCAAAACACTTCTTAGTGGGAACAAGAGAACATGAACTAGAATGTTCATTGTAGCAATTTGTACTAGTGAATGGATAAACTGTTATTTATAAACTGTATGTGGAAAGCAGTTAAAACTGAGTGATCTAGATCTACTTGTAACAATGTGAATAATTTTAAAAATACAATGTTGAGTAACAGAAACAAGTTAACAAAAGATACATACAATAATGATACATTTGAGTAAAATTTAAAAACACATATTTCTGTACTGGAAATAGAAAGAGGAGGGGGATGGAATCATATTTACTTCTCTAAAAAAAAAAAACCCTAAAGTATGACAAAATTTTAACATCTCTTTAAACTTATATAGATATAAAAGATGTCTAATCTAAATTTCTTTTTTTTTTTTTTTTTTTTTTCGGTATGCGGGCCTCTCACTGTTGTGGCCTCTCCCGTTGTGGAGCACAGGCTCCGGACGCACAGGCTCAGCGGTCATGGCTCATGGGCCCAGCCACTCCACGGCACGTGGGATCCTCCCGGACTAGGGCACGAACCCGTGTCCCCTGCATCGGCAGGCAGATTCTCAACCACTGCGCCACCAGGGAAGCCCTAAATTTCTTGATGTAAAGTAACTATTAATATTTCTCTACAGATTTCTTCTTTAGTCATGGGAACAGTTTTCATGGTACAGGTGGCCGTGGAAACAAGTTTGCCCAGATGCGTTACAGTTTAAGACTCTTGAGAGCCATGGTCCACCTTGAGCATGAGACCATAAACAAGGATCTTTGTGAAAAGAGAGCAATTCAGCAACTGATAGGTAAAAACAACATGTTTGTGTCCTGATGAAAGTAGAATGTTTATAAATTAGAACTTTTGTTGGAAATGTTTTTCTACACATTTATTTTGTCCTATAGCTGACAAACTCCTGAATATTTTCTTGATTTTTGTTTCATACTGTTGCTATAGTTTGTCTTTACTGAAACATCATGATCACTTATCCTTTAAACATTTGTTTACTTAATTCAGATACCGTTTCATTTAGGATTATCTTTATCTTTTTTTTTTTTTAATGGGCTGGTGTTATATTTCACTCTTTTAGGAGTAAGATCACCACTTTTTGGCCAGGCCTTTTGGAGTCTTTTTTTTTTTTTGGGTCATTTTAAAAGAGGATAACATTACATTTTCCAGTGCATTTGACATTACCAGAACACTGGTACGCTGGTGTATACAGAAATGTACATAGGTTTTCTGATGTGAAATATCAGGATATCCTTGAGTCTTTTTTTTTTTTTGGAGTCATTTTAAAAGAGGATAACATTACATTTTCCAGTGCATTTGACATTACCAGAACACTGGTACGCTGGTGTATACAGAAATGTACATAGGTTTTCTGATGTGAAATATCAGGATATCCTTAATTTTCAACTTAAAGAGTTGACTGTGCTAAGTCACTTTATCTCCAACATACATACATGCGAGCTCAGTGTAAAATTCAGAACCCCTAAGCAAAAGTTTTCTACCTTTTGTTATTTAAAAAATAAATAGTTCTCTGGCCCTAATCTTTCCTGACTTTGAGAAGTAAGAGCTATATTTGTCATATCCATGTTCAGTGACTGCCTAATGAGTAGGTAATATAATTTGCTGGATGTCAATTAATTACAAATGCTTACTCAAAAACTCTTCTACCTGTTCAGTGCCTGCTCTTCCATCATTAGTGGATTGGGGTGGTGCCCTCTAATAATAATACTAGGAAGAAAAATGAGGATATTGAAAAGGGGGCTAGGCAAAAACATTCACTTTCTTGATGAGTTTACTGGGGGATGACCAAACCTGAAAGTAGATTTTATCACTTCTGTGCACATTTCATGATACAGAACTCAGTGTGAAGGCCCCAGTCTAACTGGATGAATACAATTTTCCATATATCCAAGAAGAAGTCGTAATCTTACCTGGGTAGCAAGTGGGGAAGGGAAAGCAAATAGCAAGGGTTCTTTTCTTCTTAGGACCTTTCCCTTTAACTTGAAAGAAGCTGATCTTTATTATGTGAGTTCCTAGGGGCAGGAACCTTCTCTTACAGAGTCTAACAGAGGCTCTATTGTAGTAATAAGCTCAACAAATAGTAATTGCACTGTACATGTAAATGTTTATACACCTGTTATATAGGCACTGGTGTCATAAACATGTATAGAACAGAACTCTCAGGACCTTGCCTTAATGAAAACAAAAGGAAAGATGTATGTCATAGAAAGATAGCATGCATTACCCTGCACTGTTAGTAAGGCACCTAGTGAGTAATACAGAGAGTAAATGCCACAGGGTAGTTTTCAATGCTGGACAATCTTAACAAGAATCTTTATGAGTTAGGGTGTGAGGGTAAGGCTGCTTTCAAGAGGAAAAAAAAAAGAGAGAGAGAGAGAGAGAGAGAGAGAGAGAGAAAGAGATGGTCTTTCAAGCAAGGGGACAGCATAAACAGAGACATGAAGCCAAAATAGACATGATGATGTGTTCAGAGCTAGCTTAAGTGGAGTCAAAGTTTTATGAAGACAAATAATATGAGATAAAGTTAATTGTCTAGTCAGAGGCCAAGCTAGAAAGAGTTTTGAATGGCATACCATAATGGAGTTTGAACTTTGTTCTCTTTAAGCAGGGGGAGCTATTAGTGGTTTGGATTAGGGAAGTTATATGTGCAATGCTATTTTATTTATTTTTTTGTTTGTTTGTTTTTTGCGGTACGCGGGCCTCTCACTGCTGTGGCCTCTCCCTTTGCGGAGCACAGGCTCCGGACGCGCAGGCTCAGCGGCCATGGCCCACGGGCCCAGCCGCTCCGCGGCATGTGGGATCCTCCCAGACGAGGGCACGAACCCGTGTCCCCTGCATCGGCAGGCGGGCCCTCAACCACTGCGCCACCAGGGAAGCCCTGCAATGCTATTTTAGAAAGAGGAAATCTGAAAAATATATCCAATGGTTAGAATCGAGCAAGGAGAGGGTAAATATAGGGAGTTAAAGGATACCAAAATATTAAGAAACTAATTCAGTATTAACATAACATTTATTACAGACAACAGGGAAAGTGACATCCCTGTACACAGGTAGGAAGAAGAGGAGATAATTAGAAAGGAGAAGCAGATGCAAGGCCATCCAGGTTGGAGTCCTAGAAGGTGTCCTAATAAGGGAGCATAGGCCGTCTGTCCATGGTATGCCTCTGCCCTGGCCTCCAGCATGCTCACCTAGCCTTCCTAGCCTCTGGTCCTTCACCTACTGTAATTCATCCTAATAGGACCAAGAATTGTCCCTTCAGAGCCAACAGTGGAAATAGGCTGTGATTTCCATGGCCCTTTTAGTTTGAAACATAGCTCCACACCTTCCTGCTAATGCCAGTGATCCCTTAGTAACTGAGGAAAAATGACTTTTGTTTCTTATACAAAGCTTAAAGAAAAAGTCCTTTTTTGAGGCAAAATTTTATTGTGAATGACATTCCATCAGTGTAAGTGGCTATTTTCAAGTCTTTTAAAATTTTGATTGGAAGGACAGCTTTTAAAGAACATGGGAATATTGCTACCTAAGTTGTTGAAGATGCCTTCAAGTGGACATAAGGAGATGATGCAGAAAGAAGTACAGGAATAGAAAACGTACTTAGGGATGTCTTCCACCTTTGCTTAAGATTGACCCTGTTAACCACAAGGACAAGAAGAGATGAGGCAAGCTATGATCGGGCATTTTGGTCATATATATTTGCAAAGACACGCATCTTTGCCTCATGAAACTGCATATTTTTAAACAGTTTTGTTTGCTTGGTGAAGTACCAGGTTGTTAAGGGCTTCTTTTAATGACACACCATTAATTATGTACTAGAAATTCTATATATATGGGGCTACTGATTGTATTGACAGCCCAAAGAATCCATTTATCATCTTCTGTCTACAGCTTCTAGGAAACCATAACAATGAAAATAGCCCTTTTAAAAATAGTTTTTCTAGTTGAAATTTTATAAGAAAGAATTTCAGAACAGTAATTGATCAAAATAAAAATACAATGTTCAATAACTTTACATTCTTTAACTTTTTTCAAATCAGGAATCTTTAAAAATACAATAAGCAAGTATAATGATAAGGATGAGGCCATTCTTTTGGAAATTCAATCTGATATTTTACTTATTTTGTCTGGTCTTTGTGAACATCATATTCCTAGGAAGGTATGTATGCCTGTGAATCAGTTTTGTTCAGATCTCTCAATCACATAACACTATGAACTTTTTCTTAGTAAATGTCCATAAATGTTGGTGTTTTTTTAATCTTACGAAGATTTAATATTCTTTTTTAAGAGTATAATTACATACAGTAAAGTATATAGATATTAAGTATATAGTTTGATAGGTTTTGACAAATGTATACATCCATTTAACCAATATCGCAATTAAAATACAGAATATTTTTATCTCCCTGTAAAATTCTTTCATGCCGCTTAGCAGCCATGCCCCCACTTGCCTACAGGCAACCACTTTTCTGATTTCTATTCCCATAAATTGGTTTTGCCCATTATTTAACTTTATATGAATGGAATCACATAATTACTCTATTAGTTCTGGTTTCTATCAGCCAGCACCATATGTCTGAAATATATCCATGTTGTTGCATGTATCAATAATTCATTCCTTTTTATTGCTGAATAGTATTGTATGAATACAACAAAATTTGTTTCTCTATTCCCTTATTGATAAACACTTAGGTTGATTCCATTTGGGACTACTATGTTTAAAGCTTTAATTAACATTCTTGTACTAGTCTTTTTGTGGACATAATGCTTTCATTTCTCTTGGATAAATACCTAAGAGTGCAACTAATGGATCATAAGATAGGTGTATGTTTTGAAGAAACTGGCAAATAGTTTTCCAGAGTGGCTGTACCATTATAAATGATGTTTTGGGTTTGAATTGGGTTCATACCTACAACTAAAAGTTAGAAAAAAAGCTTAATTCCCTTTGATCTTTTTAATGCCATAGCAAACTCTGAGTCTCAGAGATTAATAACTTAAATAGCAAGACATAGATTTGGAAAGAGGGAGAGGCAAAAAGAACAGTAAACACATACTTAGCTCCAAGCTTTGGTGGAACTTCTTATATTCTATCACCCTGCACCTGTGTTATTCTGGAAAATACTCATAGTCTTGCTTACTGGGAACCAGAACTGAACAACAAGACAATAGGAAAGGAACAACAATTCAATTCTGAATTGAACTGAACAACAAATATTTAAAAATATTTGGTAACAGACAAATATTAATTGGTGATAACATCACATAAATTATTAAAGGTTTTAACTGCTATTTATAAATTTATTTCTCTCTTGGGAACATTGGAAAATCTTCCATGATAGAATTTTAACCCCTTAAATTAGTTGTTGCTATCTAGTACTCATCTGACATGATGTTAGGTTACATTCATTACAATGTGGAAGAAAACCATGGGATAAGTCTTATGGTTTATTTTTTTTTTTTAAGAAAGAGAAAGGGAAAAAATATAAAGGGGCATTAAGCTGGCATGTTGATTGATATCCTCTCTAAAATGACTAGCTTTACAATAATTTGTCTTTAATTCCTGAGAACAAGTATAAATTTGAAAAAAAAATTGTATTACAGTACTATTTTCCTAAAAATTGTTGTTGTATTTTTCTGGTAGAAAAAGTTAGTTTTAGGGGACAGGATGAAATGGGAAAGGAAAGGATTATTTATTTATTTCAAGAGATACTTTTAAATAAATCTCTTAGGAAACTTTTGGAACTGAAGGAGTGGATATAATTCTTCATGTAATGAAAACAGACCCCAAGAAGTTACAGAGTGGATTAGGCTATAATGTACTTCTTTTTAGTACATTGGACAGCATTTGGTGAGTATTACTGTATCCATGTTAGATAGAATCACAGTAAAAGAAAATTACCTCTTTTGGTAGCTATGTATGCTAATTTTCTTCCCTCAAAACTACAGCAGAAAGATAAGCCTTTTTCTTTTCAGTAGTCCAGAAATGACAGTATCCTTTGGAAAGTAGTCTTGTCCATCACTCAAATATAAAACCATTCTTGTATCTAAACTTAAATCCTTGTTTTTTGTGATTTGAATGCATTCCATTTTGCCCTGGCCTGGGAAAACACAAGCATCTACTATTACTCATACAGTATTCTTATTCTTTTTTTTTTTTGTGGTATGCGGGCCTCCCTCTGTTGTGGCCTCTGCCGTTGCGGAGCACAGGCTCCGGACGCACAGGCTCAGCGGCCATGGCTCACGGGCCCAGCCGCTCCGCGGCATGTGGGATCCTCCCAGACCGGGGCGCGAACCCAGTTCCCCTGCATCGGCAGGCGGACGCGCAACCACTGCGCCACCAGGGAAGCCCCAGTATTCTTATTGTTGAAGACTGCTGAATTCCTCATTCATCTTATCTTAAAAAGTTGAAAACCAGTTGATTAGGTATTTCCTAATCAATATTGTTTCCCAAACATTTAGCATTCCAAAGGGCAAATATATATATATATATATATATATATACACACACACACTACTTCTCTTAACATTAATTTATGAAATTTTGTTAGATTCAGTTTCCTATATCGTTAACACTTAACACATTTCTTCTATTTGGGTGGAATTCATGGGAGCCACACTACAACACATTAGTTTAAAAACAAACAAACAAAAAACTCATGACCATAGACCAAATGGACCTAACAGAGGTATGTAGAACACTCTACCAATAACAGCAGAAAACACATTTTTTTCAATCACTGTGATATTGTGATTTATAATTTAAAAATATGTATTTGGTCCATTTCTAGTACAGAGCTCTAAAACTCTTGTAATTTCTTAATTAATAAGAGCAATGGGAACATCTTTTGTTACAATATTTGGTCTTCTATCCTCAGTTCCTATAATAGTTTCAGAGTAATAAAGATGAAAGTAGTATCTTTTGTTATTCATAACAAGCCCCTTTCAACTACATCTGAGTTTATGTTAATGAGCTGATTTTTGGAAATCCTCTAGATAACCACAGGATGGGAGCCTGGTTGCCAGGGGAACTAACTATGTGGTTAATTAAAGGGTTGTAACTTTCAGCTCTACCCTCAACCTCCAGGGAGGGGAGAGAGGCTGAAAATTGAGTTTAACCATCAATGGCCACTGATTTCATCAATTACACCTACATAATGAAGCCTCCATAAAAATCCTAAACTATGAGATTGAGAGAGCTTCCAGGTTGGTGAACACTTGGAGGTGCTGAGAGAGGGCATGGAAGCTCCACGCCCCTTCCCTATATACCTTGCCCTGATCATCTCTTCCATCGGGCTGTTCCCAAGTTGGATCATTTTATAATAAACCAGTAATCTAGTAAGTAAACTATTTTCCTGAGATCTGTGAGCTACTCTATAGCTGGTTTATCAGAAGCACAGGTGACAACCTGGACTGGAATTTAAGGTTGGGGAAGGAAAGCAGCAGCACAGTCTTGTGAGACTGAACCCTTAACCTGAGATCTGATGCTAACTCTAGGTAGATAGTTTCTGAATTGAACTGAATTTTAGGACACCCAGTAAATGTCCACTGAGAATTGAAGAATTGGTTTGTGTAGGAAAAACCTACACATTTGGTGGCCCTAAGTGAAGTATTTAGAGTAGTTTTGAGAGGAGACACAGAGTTTTTTTCCTTTTTTTTTTTTACAAACACAAATGGAGCATTCTCTAGGGTAAATCACATGTAAGGTCATAAAACAAGTCTTGACAAATTTAAGAAGACTGAAATCATTCCTTTCTGACCACAACTGAATAAAACTAGAAATCAATAACAAAAGGAAACCAGAAAAACTCACAAATGCATGGAAGTCAAACAACACACTTTTGAACAACCATTGGGTCAAAGACAAAAATAAAAGGGAAATTAGAAAATTTCTCAAGAAAAACAAATGAAAACACACATACCTAAACTTACGTGATACAGCAAAAGCAGTGCTAAGAGGGAAGTTTATAGTGAAAAATCCCTATGTTTAAAAAGAAGAGTCAAACATCCTAACTTTACACCTCAAGGAACTATAAAACAGAACAAACCAAGCCCAAAGTTATCAGAACAAAGGAAATGATAAAAATTACAGCAGAAATAAATGAAATAGAGAATAGAAAAACTCAACAAAACCAAGAGTTGCTTCTCTGAAGAGATAACAAAACTTTTTTTGAAACTGACAAAACTTTAGCTAGACTAAGAGAAAAAGAGAGAAGACTGAAATAAAATTATAAATGAAAGAGAAGACATCACAACATAACACAGAAATAAAAAAGATCATAAGGGACCATTATAAACAACCATCTGCCAACAAATTGGACAACATAGAAGAAATGGATAAATTCCTAGAAATATACAATGTACTGAGACTGAATCAAGGGAAATAAAAAGCCTGAATAGACCAATAACAATAAGGAGATTAAATCAGTAATCAAGAACCTCCCAGCCAAAAAAGCCCTCATCCAGAGAGCTTCACGTGATTTTTACCAAAAATTTAAAGAATAATTATGCTGAGAGGAGAATAGGGAATACTTCCAAACTCATTTTATGAGGCCAGCATCACCATAATACCAAAGCCCGACAAAGATATCATAAAAAAGAATTGGGAGTTCCTTGGTAGTCCAGGGGTTAGGACTCGGCACTTTCACTGCCATGGGCCTGGGTTCGATCTCTGTCAGGGAACTAAGATCCTGCAAGCCACGCAGTGTGGCCAAAAAAAAGAGAACTACAGACCAGTATCCCTGATGAACATGGAAGCAAAAATCCTCTAGAAAATATTAGTAAACTGAATTCAACAGCACATTAAAAGGATTATACACCATGACCAAGTGGAATTTTTCCCTGGAAAGCAAGAATAGTTCAATATATGCATATTAGTCAATGTGATATACCACATTAATGTGGTATATCACAAAAGGACAAAAATCACATAATTATCTCAATGTATACAGAAAAAGCATTTGACAGAATTCAACACCCTTTCATGATTAAAAACTCTCAATAAATTAGGTGGAGAAGGAATTTACCTCAACACAATAAAGGCTGTATATGAAAAGGCCACAGCTAATATCACACTAAACGGTGAAAAGCTGAAAGCTTTTTCTCTAAGATCTGTATAAGGAAAGGATGCCCACTCTCACCACTTCTACTCAATATAGTACTATAAGTCCTACCCAGAGCAGTTAGGCAAGAAAAAATAAATAAATAAAAGGCATCCAAATCAGAAAGAAAAAGGTAAAATTATCTCTGCAGATGACATGATCTTATACATAAAAAACACTAAAGACTCCACCAAAAAACTGTTAGAACTAATAAATGAATTCAGTAAAGTTGCAGGATACAAAATTAACATATAAAAATCAGTTGCATTTCTATACACCAATAATGAACTACTCCAAAAAAGGAAATTAGGAAAACAATCACATTTGCAACTTCCTAGAATAAAATACTTAAAAATAAACATAACCAAGGGGTGAAAGACATAGTGGTACAGCCACTGTGGAAAACAGTATGGAGGTTCCTCAGAAAATGAAAGATAGAACTACCATATGATCCAGTAACCTCATTTCTGGGTATATATCCAGAAGAATTGAAATCAGGATCTTGAAGAGATAGCTGCACTCTTATGTTCACTGCAGCATTATTCACAATAGCAAAGATACAGAAACCACCCAAATGTCCATCAACAGATGAATGAATAAAGAAAATGTTGTATATACATACAATGGAATATTACTCAGCTTTAAAAGAGAAGGAAATCCTACCATTTGCAAGAACATGGATGGACCTAGAAGACACTATGCTAAGTGAAATGTCATTCACAGAAGGATATCTCTTATACATAATTTCTCTTATAAAAGGCATCTAAAATAGTCAAAAGTGTAGAAGTAGATAACAGTATGTAGACAGTGGAATGATGGAGTGAGGGAGACATGAGGTGTTATCGTTCACCGGGTATATGTTATAGTCATACAAGATTAGTAAGTTCCAGAGATCTGCAGTACAACATTGCTCATAGAGCTGCTCTATAATATAGCAGCTATAGTTAAGGTAAGGTATTGTGTACTTAAACATTTGTTAAGTGCATGGATCTAGTATGTTCAGTGGTCTTACTACTAAAAAAAAAAAAAAATACCACAAAGGGATACAAGGAAACTTTTAGAGGTGATGAATATTTTTATTACCTGGATTGTGGTGATAGTAACACAAGTATATACATATGTGCAAACTCACCAAATTATATAAAATAATTATATGCAGATTAAAAAATTCCAGTTATACTTCAGTAAACATGGGGTGGGGGGAAACTCTGATGTATATTACTTTCCATAAGATGAAATAACTAGATTTATCCCCTGCAAATTCTCTGTTTATATAGAGAGCTGGAATACTTAGCTTTCTTCCAGATACACATAGACAATGGGGCTAATCAACTATCTAGTTTCTTTTTTACTGCAGAGAAGAGAGGAATATAGTGATAAAATGATAACCTGATCTTAGGTTTCAACAGCAGAGTCTTATTGGCCAAAGTGCTGTATTAAGCATAGTAAAACATTTAGAGATGAATATTAATGATATTAATGAGTACCATCCTTACTATCGACCAATACATTGGGATTCAGTGGTTACTGCAGAAAATGACTTGATGTTTTATCACTTTTTAATTTAATACCTCACAGTTATACTAAGATAAAGATAAATAATTTTATTTATCTGTGTCTTTTATTACAGCACAACTCAAATCCCTTTGGCTGAGATAAGTAGTAAGTCCAATGTTTAATTAGTAACACTGGGCATCGGATCTTTTTCCTTTTCTTACGAACTTAACTGAGAGGAGCTCTTGTCTATTCATTTGCATCATGAAAGGACTTTAAATTTTATCAAACACTTTTACTTCTATTGAGATATCATATAGTATTTCTCCTTTATTCTGTTAATGTGGTCCATCACATTGTATTCCTTGAATAAGTCTGACCTGGTTACGGTGTATTATTTCTTTTCCTATGTTGTTGGATTCAATTAGCTAATATTTATAGATTTTTTTTTTTGGTACCATGTAATGTGAGTTTAATTTTCCTTTTTATTAATGTTCCATGGATGGTTTTGGTATTTAGTTTATTTTGACCTCAAAAAACAGGAAATATTTTTTCTAGAAAGAGTTTGTGTAAGATTTTCATATCTTTCTTAAATAATTTGTGGAATTCAGCGATTAAGTCATCTGTGCCTGAAGTTCTCTTTGTAGAAAGATTCTGAAGTATAGATTTCATTTCTTTAATATGTGTGTGTCTATTAAGGTTTACTATTTTTGCATAGGTTCTGATGTCTTTTTCTAGGCACTCATTTATTTTGTCTAAATTTTCATATTTACTCTCATAAGGCTGTTTGTAATATCCTCTTAGGATTTTTATTTATTTATTTATTTTTTGCGGTACGCGGGCCTCTCGTTGTGGCCTCTCCCGTTGCGGAGCACAGGCTCCGGATGCACAGGCTCAGCAGCCATGGCTCACGGGCCCAGCCGCTCCGCGGCATGTGGGATCTTCGCGGACTGGAGCACGAACCCGTGTCCCCTGCATCGGCAGGCGGACTCTCAACCACTGCGCCACCAGGGAAGCCCTCCTCTTACGATTTTTAATGTCTGTAGGATACAAAGTGATGCTTTCTTTTCCTTTCTTGGTATTAATCATTTCTGCCTTCTCCCTCTCACATTTTTCTAGATGGGTTTCACCAGGAGTTGATCAATATTATTAGTCTTTTTAAAGAGTCAATTTGTGTGCATTATTATTTCTATTTTATTTTGTTTTATATTTAATTAATTTCTGTGGGTTTGTTTTTCTTTCATTCAATTTCACCTTTTCTATATCTTTTGTTTTTCTGGAATTTAATTTTATTTATTTTTTATACAGCAGTTCTTATTAGTCATCCATTTTATACACACCAGTGTATACATGTCAATCCCAATCTCCCAATTCGTCACACCACCACCCCCATACCCCCGCCCCGTCCCTCCTTAGTGTCCATATGTTTGTTCTCTACGTCTGTGTCTCAACTTCTGTCCTTCAAACTGGTTCATCTGTACCATTTTTCTAGGTTCGACATATATGTGTTAATAAATGATATTTGTTTTTCTCTTTCTGACTTACTTCACTCTGTATGACAGTCTCTAGATCCATCCACATCTCTACAAATGACCCAATTTCGTTCCCTTTTATGGCTCAGTAATATTCCATTGTCTGTATGTACCATATCTTCTATATCCATTCATCTGTCGATGGGCCTTTAGGTTGCTTCCATGACCTGGCTATTGTAAATAGTGCTGCAATGAATATTGGGGTGCATGTGTCTTTCTGAATTATGGTTTTCTCTCGGTATATGCCCAGTAGTGGGATTGCTCGGTCATATGGTAATTCTATTTTTAGGTTTTAAAGGAACCTCCATACTGTTCTCTATAGTGGCTGTATCAATTTACATTCCCACCAACAGTGCAAGAGTGTTCCCTTTTCTCCACACCCTCTCCAGCATTTGTTGCTTGTAGATTTTCTGATGATGCCCATTCTAACTGGGGAGAAGTGATACCTCATTGTAGTTTTGATTTGCATTTCTCTAATAACTAGTGATGTTGAGCAGCTTTTCATGTGCTTCTTGGGCACCCGTATGTCTTCTTTGGAGAAATGTCTATTTAG
>NC_041218.1:55687941-55688515 GCF_002837175.3 Physeter macrocephalus
TCAGTGATATTGGTCTGTAATTTTCTTTTTTTGTAGTATCTTTGTCTGGTTTTGGTATCAGGGTGATGGTGGCCACATAGAATGAGTTTGGGAGTGTTCCTTCCTCTGCAGTTTTTTGGAAGAGTTTGAGAGGGATGGGTGTTAGCTCTTCTCTATATGTTTGATAGAATTCACCAGTGAAGCCATCTAGTCCTGGACTTTTGTTTCTTGGAAGATTTTTAATCACAGTTTCAATTTCATTACTTGTGATTAGTCTGTTCAGATTTTCTACTTCTTCCTGGCTCAGTCTTGGAAGGTTATACCTTTCTAAGAATTTGTCCATTTCTTCCAGGTTGTCCATTGTTTTGGCATAGAGTTGCTTCTAGTCGTCTCTTAGGATGCTTTGTATTTCTGTGGTGTCTGTTGTAACTTCTCCTTTTTCATTTCTAATTTTATTGATTTGAGTCCTCTACCTGTTTTTCTTGATGAGTCTGGCTAATGTTTTATCAATTTTGTTTATCTTCTCAAAGAACCAGCTTTTAGTTTTATTGATCTTTGCTGTTGTTTTCTTTGTTTCTATTTCATTTATTTCTGC
>NC_041218.1:55688629-55689677 GCF_002837175.3 Physeter macrocephalus
CTTAGAACTGCTTTTGCTGCATCCCAGAGGTTTGGATTGTCGTGTTTTCATTGTCATTTGTCTCTAGGTATTTTTTGATTTCCTCTTTGATTTCTTCAGTGATCTCTTGGTTATTTAGTAACGTGTTGTTTAGCCTCCATGTGTTTGTGTTTTTTATGTTTTTTCCCTGTAATTGATTTCTAATTGCATAGCATTGTGGTGAGAAAATATGCTTGATATGATTTCAGTTTTTTAAAATTTACTGAGGCTTGATTTGTGACCCACGATGTGATCTATCCTCTAGAATGTCCATGTGCACTTGAGAAGAAAGTGTAATCTGCTGTTTTTGTCTGGAATGTCCTATAAATATCAATTAAATCTATCTGGTCTGTTGTGTCATTTAAAGCTTGTGTTTCCTTATTTATTTTCATTTTGGATGATATGTCCATTGGTGTAAGTGAGATGTCAAATTTCCCCACTGTTATTGTGTTACTGTTGATTTCTTCTTTTATAGCTGTTAGCAGTTGCCTTATGTATTGAGGTGCTCCTATGTTGGGTGCATATATATTTATAATTGTTATATCTCCTTCTTGGATTGATCCCTTGATCATTATGTAGTGTCCTTCCTTGTCTCTTGTAACATTCTTTTTTTTAAAGTCTATTTTATCTGGTATGAGTGTAGCTACTCCAGCTTTCTTTTGATTTCTGTTTGCATGGAATATCTTTTTCCAGCCCCTCTCTTTCAGTCTGTGTGTGTCCCTAGGTCTGAAGTGGGTGTCTTGTAGACAGTATATATATATGGGTCTTGTTTTTGTATCCATTCAGCAAGCCTGTGTCTTTTGGTTGGAGCATTAATCCATTCATGTTTAAGGTAATTATTGATATGTATGTTCCTATGACCATTTTCTTAATTGTTCTGGGTTTGTTTTTGTAGGTCCTTTTCTTCTCTTGTTTTTCCCACTTAGAGAAGTTCCTTTAAGCATTTGTTGTAGAGCTGGTTTGGCGGTGCTGAATTCTCTTAGCTTTTGCTTGTCTGTAAAGCTTTTGATTTCTCCATCGAATCTGAATG
>NC_041218.1:55690029-55711720 GCF_002837175.3 Physeter macrocephalus
ATTTTCTCAGGTCCTTTCTCTCTCTCTTCTCCTTCTGGGACCCCTATAATGCGAATGTTTTTGCATTTAATGTTGTCCCAGAGGTCTCTTAGGCTCTCTTCATTTCTTTTCATTCTTTTTTCTTCATTCTGTTCTGCAGCTTGAATTCCACCATTCTGTCTTCCAGGTCACTTATCCGTTCTTCTGCCTCAGTTATTCTGCTATTGATTCCTTCTAGAGTAGTCTTCATTTCATTTATTGTATTGTTCATCTCTGTTTGTTTGTTCTTTAGTTCTTCAAAGTCTTTTTTAAACATTTCTTGCATATTCTTGATCTTTGCCTGCATTCTTTTTCCAAGGTCCTGGATCATCTTCATTATCATTATTCTGAATTCTTTTTCTGGAAGGTTGCCTATCTCCACTTCATTTAGTTGTTTTTCTGGGGTTTTATCTTATTCCTTCATCTGGTACATAGCCCTCTGCCTTTTCATCTTGTCTCTCTTTCTGTGAATGTGGTTTTTGTTCCACAGGCTGCAGGATTGTAGGTCTTCTTGCTTCTGCTGTCTGCCCTCTGGTGGATGAGTCTATCTAAGAGGCTTGTGCAAGTTTCCTGATGGAAGGGACTGGTGGTGGGTAGAGCTGGATGTTGCTCTGGTGGGCAGAGCTCAGTAAAACTTTAATCCACTTGTCTGCTAATGGGTGGGGCTGGGTCCCCTCCCTGTTATTGTTTGGTCTGAGGCAACCCAACACTGGAGCCTACCCAGGCTCTTTGGTGGGGCTAATGGTGGACTCTGGGAGGGCTCACCCTAAGGAGTAATTCCCAGAACTTCTGCTGCCAGTGTCCTTGTCCTCACAGTAAGACAGAGCCACCCCCATCTCTGCAGGAGACCCCCCCAGCTGTAACAGGTAGGTCTGGTTCAGTCTCTATGGGGTCACTGCTCCTTCCCCTGGGTCCTGATGTGCACACTACTTTGTGTGTGCCCTCCAAGAATGGAGTCTCTGTTTCCCTCAGTCCTGTCGAAGTCCTGCAATCAAATCCCGCTAGCCTTCAATGTCTGATTCTCTAGGAATTTGTCCTCCCTTTGCCGAACCCCCAGTTTCGGAAGCCTGACGTGGGGCTCAGAACCTTCACTCCAGTGGGTGGACTTCTGTGGTATAAGTGTTCTCCACTTTGTGGGTCACCCACCCAGCAGTTATGGGATTTGATTTTATTGTGAGAGTGCCCCTCCTACCGTCTCATTGTGGCTTCTCCTTTGTCTTTGGATTTGGGTTACCTTTTTTCATGAGTTCCAGTGTCTTCCTGTTGATAACTGTTCAGCAGATAGTTGTTATTCCAGTGTTCTCGCAAGAGGGAGTGAGAGCATGTCCTTCTACTCTGCCATCTTGAACCAATCTCAACCTTTTCTATTTCTTGAGATAGATGCCAGGATCATTGATTTTCAACCTTTCTTCTGTTCTAATATATCCATCTAAGGCTGTAAATTCTCCTGTAATAATGGTTTTAGCTCCAGCCAAGTTTCCATATGTTCTATTTGTATTATCATTATGTTCAAACTATTTTCTAATTTTCAGTGTGATTTTCTTTTCAATCTTTGGGAATTTTAGAACTATATTATTTAATTTCTGAACAGAGAAGGATGTTCTATTTTTTTCTCTTATTGTAATAGTTATGAATTAAAGAGGCAAAAGGCAGCCTATGATAGGCATCAGAGAGTACTACTTCAAAAGTGGGAACAAAAAAAGTGTGATTCATACCCAGAGATGGTAAAACCTGGAAGCACCTGAGTGAGAGGGGCCAAGCTGATGGCCTTTATGCACCGACCCTCACACAACCACCGTCACAAAACAGCCAGCAGAAACAGGGTCTCTTTTTTTTTCTTGAAGAGGGATCCATGTTAAATAATTATCACATTATTATTGAATGATAGATAGATACCACGTTAAATAGGAAGGGTACACAGTTTGACCCCAGCAGGCTTGCAAGGCCTGGGAAGGCTAGAGGGAGATTAGGCTCTGTTTACCAACACCACCATCAGCACCAGCCTGTTCAGCCCATATCTATCCCCCACCCAGGAAAACAGTGAAAGTAGCCCTGACAGCAACTTCAGTCCCTCACTCCATATGAGCTGCACAGGCCTAAGCAGCAGGCACTTCAGCAAATAATATCATATGCAAAGAAAGGATGTAATTAAAAACAACAAATGTTTCAGGCATGCCAGCACTGTAAAAGATAGACAGTAAGTGAATAAAGCTTGAAGAAAAAGTTAATAGAGCAACAGAGGAGACCTTTAAGAATAATTAATATCAGGAAAGCAGAGGAGAATATTGCATCTACAGAAAAGAAATAGGCAGTTATGAAAAATAAATAAATGATATTAGTGTTTAAATAGTTGAAATTAAACTACACTGACAAAGTCTCTTCAAAGTTCAGTTTTTTAAGCAAAGAAATTAACTACTTGATTTAAGGAAATGAAGAAAAAATATTCTTTGAAAAGATTTTTTAATAGAAATAAACTCACAAATTGAATTGAACAATAAAGACTTGTTAAATGAATAACTTTCTTTTTACTTAAGGTGCTGCATTTTGGGATGTTACCCCTCAGAGGATTACTTTCTTGAAAAGGAAGGCATTTTTCTCCTTTTGGATTTAATGGCAGTAAGTATGATTATAACAATTGTGAAACAAAAAATAAATGTCTTTATTAACTCTTTCCAAACTGAGTATCACAGAACACTACTCTGTGATTAAATGTGCCCTCAAATAGTGTTCAAATGTTTGTTTTAAATAAAAATCCCTCCTGGAGTTTCATAGTATGCATTGGCATAGTAGAGTGTGAAAATTCCTCCAGTGAAGAAACCAGTCTACTTAGGTCAGTGTTCCCAAACACATGACAGCAGAGAATTTGTTCTGTCTTGTTTTGGTTTTCCCTATGAAACTTTAGAGAAACAGCTGGATTATTTAAAAATCAATAATCATTTATTAATAACTTCTGGCTTCTTGTCTTAGTATTAAAAGGGTCACCTTAGACAAAGGAGTAAAGATCAGCATTTTTAAAAAACTGTGTATAGTTTGTAGGTAATGTGAAGAATCTAGTGTGTCACACACTGTTTTACAGAATGAGCAGAAGTGAGCATATTAAGCCTTCCAGGAAGGCAGCTGAGAAGAATGGCAAAGATCCTTACAGTAATCCCCTACTAGCCTCAATTCTAAGTGGGTCCATAGTTAAGACGATATGAAAGAAAAAGTATACTTTTGTTTCAGTAAAACTTTGGGAGATATTCTCATGCAGAGTTCTAGCTATGTCACTGCTTATGACTGCCACCATTCTTAATTTTATTAACAGAATAACAAACCTACTTTGACTGAGCAAAGACAGTAAAGTTATCTGTGTCCTTTTAACTCTGACAGAAAATTAGTTTACACTAGAGATGAGAGTGAACTCATTAGATATAAAACACTACAAACAAACAAGTAAATAATAATGATAATAATAAAAATAACCCACCTGAATGAGATAACCAGAAACCCTTTGAAAGTTCAGAAAATTGAACATAATACAGAAGGACGTATGTAGTCCTAAATGACTTACAGCTCACCGTGTTTCTCTGACTAGCGTACAAGTATGCCCAGAGGCACATGGTCAGTGTCAGGGATTCTCAAAGCTACAACATTAATTTGGCATATCGTCCTGGAATCTAGCTTCTACTTAAGATTTCAAAGCAAGGAATGATATTATGCATGTACATATTAAATAATTATATTTTATTTTAATATTATATAGAAGACATAAAAGACATTTCTTACTTGTGTCCACTCTCCTTCACCATCCGGTTTTCTTGGATGGAAAGGCATGAAGGCTGGTAGGAGAGGCCATATAACACAGCGGTTGTGAGCACAGGTTGGAATCCGTCTGACTGAGGCCTCTAATAGTTGTTAGCTGTGTAACTTTGAAAAATTATTTAACATCTCTGCTACCAATTTCTTCATCTATAAAACAGATAACATTATCTACCTCATGCATTGGTGGAAGGATTATGTGAGTGATTATGTGTGTGTGCGTACACATATACATGCATTAGTTAGAATAGTTCCTGACAGATATTTTTGTGTGTTTTCTATTGTTATGAATGTAATTATTAGATTGCACTTAACATGGATTAAACCAACCAAGTTAACTACAAATTACAAATCTTCTTTAATGAAGTTCCTGTATAAACTTCAACCCTTGACATTTGCCTCTTTCTCCTGAAAGTGAAGTATCGGAGTAAAAAACTCATTTGATTGAGGAATCTGCTTAATACAATCTGCTAAAATATTTATTCAGTGTGCAATGGTAATTGCTAATAAAGGTTAAATATCACTGAGCGTTTACTATGTGACAGGCAGTCTCATATAACTCATCATAATAACTCTCTAAAGCAGGTAATATTATTACCCTTAATTTAATGAAAGAGGAAAATGATAATGTTTGCAATTCAGACAACAGGTTACATGTTTCCTTTGCTATATTCTATTAGCAGTATACTATAGGAGTTAATCAACCAAAAATATTTCACACAGAAACCATTACTGTGTGGAGGCCATTGCTCTGTTTGGACTTCTCTATACCTAAATTTTGGTTTGCTGAAAACTGTTTGTAGGAAATATGCTTAATAAGATAATTTTTCTTAAGTGCTTAAATACTCTTTTATGGATGCTGAGTTTCAAAATACAAAATTATACCTCATTTTGATTTATTTTCACATGTGACTGCCACTTGGAGTTACCATCAGTAGGTCTCTTAGTAACAGTGAGGTAATAGCTAGGATGAGACAACTTTACAAACTTTAATTAAGCAGGTAAACTGGAAAGATCCTATAATTACAGAGTCCTATGCATAGCACCATTTACCTTGCTCCACTTAAAATGAACATTTTCACTTATTTTGACAATCTCTCTTTTTCCTACTCAGCTAAATCAATTACATTTTTGTTCATGACATATGTTTATGACTACATCAGAATTATATTGAATCTTTTTCTTTCTATTTTTTAAGAATCGCTAATGTTTGAAAATCGACTCATTACAATGGTGTTTATTTTAATAGGAGATGGTCACAAATCATACTTAGAGTCTTAATTTTACAAGGCAGTCATTTAGAAGAAACCTACTGATTAATACGAATGTTTCTCCTTTCTTTTTTAAGACAATAATTCTAAATATTAATTGCAACATTTTTCTTTTTCTGTTTCCTTGCAAAAGTTGAACC
Source organism: Physeter macrocephalus (assembly GCF_002837175.3). Lineage (NCBI taxonomy): Eukaryota > Metazoa > Chordata > Mammalia > Artiodactyla > Physeteridae > Physeter > Physeter macrocephalus. Next base: position 55,695,257 of record NC_041218.1, read on the forward strand.
AAAAAAAATTCTGTAATCTGATACTTGGAATAATGGTTGAATTTTGTGATAATCCCAAAACTGGGGCTCATGTCAATGCTTGGCGAGGGAAGAAGGATCAGACAGCTGCTAGTCTTTTAATTAAATTGTGGAGAAAGGAAGAAAAAGAACTAGGAGTAAAACGTGATAAACATGGGAAGATCGTTGGTAAGTGTATTTATAATTGTTTGTAGAAGCAATTAGATCTGTATTTTTAAAAAACAATCTTAGGAAAGTATGGGGACTTACACCATACTAAGTAAATTAGTAGCAGGTTCATATTTTTATAGAATATTTTCAGGAAATGGTATTTGATTATATTCTTTAAATTGAAAATAAAAAACTTAACAGTACTTCTTAAAGAACTTTCTTTGAGTTACCTGCTTTTGTAAGTATATTCAGTAATATTTCATTTACCAATAAAATTTGGGACATAAGTTGAGTGCTTGAGAACAATTTTTGTATTTTGTACATTTCTGTTGATTCATATTTATACAGTTTACTTTTTATATGAAAGAAGAAACTTTTAAATAAAAATAAATCAAATGTTCATAAATTTTAATTACTAGACTCTAAATTAATGAAGTTAATAGTACCAGAATTTATATTTCATTTATCTATTTTATAATGCTACATTATATTTTCTAAAGCTCTTACAATTCTTATTATAGTTTCATCTGTTAGTATTGTTTATTTATTTAATTTTAAATTTTTTTATTTTTTAGTATTGTTTATTTTTAAGTGAAAATACTTCCCCTTTAACTTCTGATGATTTCTATCTTCAATCCATTTTTATTGTTTCTAACTTTTGATCTATGACATCATAAAATAGTTTTTATATTTATAGCATAATATATAGAAACCAAAAGCAAATAGGAGATTACATCATTGTTAAACTGACAGTGTTCAATTTCTGGATCTCAAAATTAGAAAAGGTTTTTATGTGAAAGTTTCACTTTTAAAAAAGTAATTTTGTGAAATTTTTATATTTTACATAAATAGTTAAAAATGAAAGCTTTAAGTTTTGCAACAGAATGGGGAAGAAATTATTGATTATTTATGCTTTTAAAGGAGTAACCATGTAATCAGGCAGTATTGTACTCTTACAATATTTTTATATAGTTTATGATGTCTAGACTAAAATCTTAAATTTAAGTATTAATTTACTACAGTTTTTATCTGTCCTTTCTATATTTTCATGATATCCAATGATTAGATACAAAGAAACCTCTATTTACTAGTTTTCAAGAAGAGCAAAAAATCACACCACTGCCTGCTAACTGCCCAACCATTGCAGTTATGGATGTTGCTGAGAATATCAGAGCAAAAATTTATGCTGTGTTGGGCAAACTAGGTAAGAAGTTACTCGTCAAATTCACAAGAGCCTCTCTTTTTTGCTGAGTGTTGTAAATTGATTTCGCTTTGGAGTCCATTTTTCATATATGATGAACAAAAGTCCCTTTATACAGATAAATGCATATTCCATTGTTATCCCAATACGCAGGCTACACCCTTAAGCTCTGGGTTTGGGGCCAGGCATCAGTATTTTTTAAGCTCCCCAGGTAATTCCAGAGTGCAGCCAGGATTAAAGGCAGTTAGTTTTAGATGGTTAGGCTTAAACACTAGAATTCTTAATCACCTGAGGACTTGACCTTGCTTCTTATTAAAGAAAAAGTCCTCACTCTTCACAGATTGTGAAAGTACAATATCATGGTCTGACCACAGCACAGAAAGTATTCCTCTTCTAATGACTAGATAAGGATGACCTGGCAGCTGTTTGTTATAGGAGGGAGCCAGAAGCTCACAGAAGTAACTTTTTCATAAATCAGGATGAAATCAAAAGCAATCATTTGCATTTGTTTTTATGATAAATATATGCCTTTTGGAATCACTTGCTCTGTTAAAGTAAATCTCTCTTTATAAACTTCGTTTAGATTTTGAAAATTTACCTGGCTTATCTGCTGAAGATTTTGTTACCCTCTGTATCATACATAGATACCTTGATTTTAAAGTGAGTACCTTCTTAACCTTGTTATTAAAATCTAATATGGCAAAAAATCAGTTGGGAAAGATCTATTTTTATTTGTGAGCAATCATCCATGTACTGTGTAGTTTTTATTTTTCATTTTACATCTGATACTATTCAAGGAACATACAATTAACTGATTGGGTATTTTCCATGGGATAAGATTTCATCCAACTTTTAGTTTATAAAAGAAGATGGAAGTTACTGACATAGAAGCCTAACAGAATCTTTAAAATATAATTTCTTCTCTTTAGAGGGTATTAAGAGCTAGGGTATTAAGGGCTAGAATTGAATGAATTATTAATTATTAAAATAAATGATTTATACTTATTAAAGTATTATTTTATCATTACATTGTATGATGATCAAATATCAATTAAAGAGTTGCTTACTTTGCTGGTTATATACTTTTTGGTAAATAAATGCCTTTGAAATTTTAGGAAAGTCTTTCCAAGTAAACATTCTCTTCTACTAGTATTAGTACTATGTACTTGAATGCTGTAAATGAATAAACCTCTATAAAAAAGGAAAACAAGGCTGAATTTTATCCGTATTCTGGATGTATGTTTTTTCTCTAAATTTAAACATACTCAAGCACAGTAATTTCCAGATAACCCAGAATATGAGATGGAGCTACAGCATGATGAAACCAACATGTTAAGAGTTTTAGATTCAAGTATTACCTTAGCTGGAAAGTGAGGGACAAGGCCCTATTTCTCAGGGTGGCTGGGTACTAGAGTCCCAGGAATCCCCATGTTCACTGTTCTACAAATTCAGCTTGACTTAGCCTTCAAACAGAGCTTTAAGAAGGAAAGCATCTGTACTTCAGGAGGATGAGACTAAAGCAACAACTTGTGCAGCTGTGAAAACAGAGTGTCTGTAAAGGAGAGGGCAGTGATGATAGCAATAAACTACACTTAGGTAGTGGAACCTTACCTGTGAGTACCTATCATTGAAAAACATTAGGTATATTACTTCTGAATACTCAAAGATAACTGTTGCCCCAAATCATTCTCAATGCACTTAACTTATTCCCAAGGAGTAAGTTAGGAAAAGCTGGTTCAGTTAAGTGTTAACTTTGGTATGATCACCCAAATAAATTTTAGGTTACGTAAAATTATTTATTTTTGGTTAATTTAACTTTTTAAAACTCTTTTAAACTTTGCTATTACAGATTGGAGAAATATGGAATGAAATATATGAAGAAATAAAATTAGAAAAGTTAAGACCAGTCACTACAGACAAAAAAATTTTGGAATCTATTATAACAGCATCAGAAAATATTGGAAAGATGACTGCTTCTCTGCAAAGCGAGATGATTGAAAGCCAAGCACGCCAAGATGTGCAAAACGAACAAAAAGTATATACAAAAGTAAGCCACAGATGCCATTGAGGCACAAGAAAATAATTTCAATGTATAAACTAGTTGAAGTTATCCATAAATTATATTTGCCTTACTTGTGAATGCTTCAGCACTTAGAGTTACCTTGTAATTTTCTTTTATAGTTACTTTCAGTGTCTTTGTATAGTTTTTAAAGAAAACATGGAGTTAATAGCTTGAATTTCAATTACTACACTCAGTGCTGCTTTATGGCATTATAATTTGATTTCCACAGGCTTACATTTTAAAAGGTAGACACCTGAGACATTTCCATTTCTTGAAAGGTCAAACAGAGCTCCAAAAATTGTGGTCTATTTAAATGTATACACTTAGCAAATTCTGACAAATGGTGTATCTCTGTGACTATATGTATAATCTCATTGAGAAAGTTGGCCCTCGTCCCTCACTCTGTGATAGGCCCTTACTAGCATGCCAATCATAGGCATATCGACAAGCTTCTCCTCACCTCAGTGCCAAAACATATACTGTGAGCACTCTACAAATCTGGTCTCTGACTTTAGCTAATCAGAAAAAGCCTGTCAGGAAAATATAAGCCATTTTCCCAAAGCTTTACACAGGTAAGAAACAACACATCAGAAGTTTTTGAGCAAATAGGTTAAGTGACTATTTAAGTGAACTTGTCCACAGATACAAAGATGATGTAGACTCTCCACTTCTGCTTGGTGATCTTTTATGACTAAAATTAAGTATTTAAAACACTTTAAGGTGATTTCCAAAGTGTTTTCTATTGCCTGATCTTTTTACATCTACTATTAAATGTCTACATCTTCAGTCTAGTGGAACTTAGCATCCACCTATAAATTCTTAGATAACTCCCTGCTTAAAAGTTTTGTTTGTGAAGAGTTTTTATTGCAAGGGTGCTGCCGTTTAACCCATTCATTTGCTTTTTTTTTTTTTTTAACATCTTTATTGGAGTATAACTGTTTTACAATAGTGTGTTAGTTTCTCCTTTACAACAAAGTGAATCAGTTATACATATACATATGTTCCCATATCTCTTCCCTCTTGCGTGGAGTACCCTGTTAGAAGTTCTGCCCCTCATTAGTTCTATTGAATTGGCAGGATTCTGCTGTGTGGACTAGCTATTGCTGATTTGCTGGTTATCGTTGATTTGTTATCATGGCTCTGACCCAGTTTATTTTTTAGCAGTTGTTTAATTAAATACTCTTAGGTTCATAATTTAAACTTAATAGTCTATTACATACCAACAAAGGGCATGTGTCCTCGGATATTATATATATTTAATGGAGAGTCTGTTGGGAACCATAGTCTTTGTCCTTTGTCAGTAGTTACCTCCCTAGGCTGCATCACCACAACAAACTCAGCACTCTCACAAAATTGCTGTCTTGCTGAAGGTGTAAATTAGAAGCAGTTTTACCAATATAATCTTGCCTAAACTATTATCAGTGGCAGCAGAAAACTCTTTATTTTCTCCTGTGAATTTGCTCTTGGGTCATTTATGTAGCTTGTTCTGGGTTATACTCTGTCTTCACAAGTGACAATCATGTAAAACAATCAGTCTTGCTGAGAAGGATTATTGTTATTTTCATATTTTGTATTTTTATAGCAACAGTTTTGCATTACGTTTCATGGGAAGCAGTTCAAACCTTGGCCACATAGTGAGGGAAGGAGTTTTTTTCCATTTTAAGACTTTGGTTTTTTAAGTTGTTAAACTCTAACCCTTTTGCTAGTTGACCTTAAAATTTACATTGGCAAAAACTAGGTCTTCCTTCAAAATACAAGTATTCAAGCCCTTTGGTATCCTTTCATAGAAACTGGAACTCTTAATTATCTTTCTCATTTCAGGTACAAGCCACACACAAGCAAAGAGAATTGGCTAATAAATCATGGGAAAATTTCTTGGCTAGAACATCAAATGTTAAAACTTTAAAGGTAGGATTTTTAAAATATTACAATATCCACAACCAACAGTCAACTCTGACAGACTTTTTCAGGGATAACTATTCATTCACCTTTTTCTGTTGATCTTTCTGTGGAATACCAACACTATTGATCCTCATTTGCAATTTAGGGCGTTAACTGAAACTTTGCATTTTTCACAGTTACAGAAGATACCACTCTGAGTTTCATTTGGCTTAGCAGTGGGAGGGAGGGAAGCAAGGATGGTGTTCCTGGTTTGCATAAAAGAGATGAGAGTTAGCCAGGAATAAGCAGGAGAAATGTGCTCCTACTTTCCATTCTGAGCCTTCTTATTTACTGATCCTTTCTGTAAGAAGCAGAGTGAAGGACATAAAAAACAACTGTCCATATTACTCTCTCCTTCAAGGATGCTTCCCCTCTGTGACCACCAAAAGAAACATTATATTAAAGCTTAAGTGGGAATTTGGGATAAACACCCCTTTGGGAAAATGTGATAACCTGCTTCAGCAATAAACTAGAAACTAATCTAAACAGTTTATAATGCTAATTGTTCACTTGAAATATGTAAGAAGCAGCATAGATTTCCAAAATCTCATTACTTTTTTTCCAACTTTTCCATTAATACTTGGGATACACTTTTATATAATGTTACAATTCTTCCTCTAGATATGAAATTGTTAAATATTATATTAGCCCAAGAAAATAGTGGAATCATATTAAAATAGCAAAGCCAAAATTAAGAACAAGCTTATTCAAGGTACCATGTCTCCCCTTTGTCACTAAAAGTTCTTCCCAACTTAAAATCAGCCCCCTCCATGCAGATAATTTGTTACCTCAAATTTAGCCTGTTCTAGTGCCTCAACTATTGAGCTTGACTATAACTGCAGCAAATTATATAGTTTGCATTATTCTGAATGCTTGAAACATTTAAGTGTACTCAATTAGTATTTAATTTATGCAAAATAATTTGAAAACATGTATCATCTATTGTAAATTTAGTAGCTTATTCGATTATGCACAAAAAATTGAACCTGATTTCCTTAGGACCGGCTTTATCCCTTGGTTATATATTACCAGTACCTATGGGAATCTCAGTAACATTTTCAGGTGTTTTCTGCAATGTACAAAGGATATAACTTGTTAATAACTATTTTCTTAGCCTAAATGAGTAAATGCTAGTGCTAACTAATAAAGCATAAAACAGACACAATTAAATATATTTTGTATACTTCATTGTAAGTACCATAGTTAATGCTTTAATAGCAATTAATTTATTTTCTTTCTAATTTAAAAATCTTCAGAAAGCAAAAAGACTTCAAGAGAACGGTATACAGTCCTCTAGATACAGTGAGCGTCCACCAAATGCAATATTTCACCGGACAGATATTAAAGGCCTTAACACAACAGTAAGATTTTTTTTTTCTCCATAACTTTTCTTAGTAGATATTAAATTTAATCCCCAAAGAATGTTATTTCTATGGGGTTTTGTCTCATATTTTTTCTTTTTGCTGTTCAAATATCAAATAGTTAAGGCATATTTATCTCTACCCTTGCCTAGTTCTGGTTTAGACCAGACCCAGCCCTCCAGGATTCCCAAGAAACTGCTATAAACACTAGTCAAAATATACCTCTACATCTCTTTGACAGAAAGTGTGCAGTGCCTCCTTTGCCTGGCAAATAGATCCATGCCATATTCCAGTGTTCCTGGTGTCCTATTCTGGACATAATTTGGCCCTGATTGCAAAGGCTCCAAAGCCCTTATTTTTCCATTAGTCCATGCAGTCTCCTAGTTACTATGTACATTTTGTGTCTCTTCCAAAGTTAGCTGAAGGATGAATGGGTTTTCGTCTTAGTGAAAAATTTTGTAAATGGACTCGTAAATATTTACTTTTGCTTTTTTTAGGTGCCCTCTGGTGGGGTAGTAACAGTGGAAAGCACTCCTGCCCGATTAGTGGGAGGACCTCTGGCTGATACAGATATTGCTCTTAAAAAACTTCCTATTCGAGGAGGAGCCTTACAGAGAGTAAAAGCAGTAAAAACTGTGAATGAGCCAGAGAAGAGCATTCCCACATAAAATACTCTGGAGACTTTTGGAAATAAATTCTGCTTATAATTTTTTAGTTAAATATCTGTATATATAAATGTAAAGCAAATATTTTAGAATAAATATTTTAGTAAAATACTATTAAAATAAAAGCACATATAATGTATTTTTATTGAAAATATCAACACATACTGTGAGAAGAGTTGTCATCAATTTCTTTCTAAAGATTACAATTCTCTTAACTGAAAATTGTAAAACATGTTGTATCAGTTGACTCTTTCAATTGATGTGAACTACTCCAACTGGTTTAAGCCAAAAAAACAAAACAAAACAAAAACAAAAAAACCCAACTTTTACAGGCTCTGGGGCTATCAAATCTAGGACTAATTAAAACTACAGGCATTGTTGGATCTAGGAACTGAAACTCTGTGAGTAGGATCTTCTCCTTCCCTAGCAGCTCCTGAATTATATTCTCCCAGGTTGATATCCAGTAGAAAAGAGTGCATGCCTATCTCTCAACAGTCTCTGCAACTGTCTCTGCATCTTGGGACCCCTGATTGGCCATGTGCCCACTCCTGAACCATTCATCATGACTTTGGCCAGATCTGAGAACTGCCTACACTCAGACAGAAGGAAGCCAATCCCATCCAAAGCATATGGATGGAGTAGGGAATCAGGATATTATAAATATATGTTATTATAAGTATATATAAATACTGGGCAGCAAAAACATTTGCAACAAATATGTTGGTCAAAGTAAAATAAGTTCTCTCTGCTATAGAAAGCAAATGTTATTCATAAGCTAAACAGTAAAACTAAAATAAACATGTTTTAACTCTTAATATATAAATAAATTCTAATGCTACTTCTCTTCCTTAATGGGGGAGGAAAAGGGGGAGTAGGGAGAAACTCTTGGTGGTGGAGGTATCTTGCCAAATAGGAGGTAGATGCCTTAATGCTAGATGTAGAGCCAAGTGTCTGGGTCCCTGTGTGGCATTATGCGGTTTCCACAGCCTGTCTCCATTTCCGTCAACCCCCTTCTCCACTCAGGAAGCTGCAAAATTCAGTTCATGTCCAGGGCTGGGAGAGACAAGAATCTGTTTTCTCAGAAAGGAAAATATACTGGAGTTTGAGTAGTCTAGACTCTAGGCCCATAGGATGCACACAGCAGTGTACCGGTTAAATGTGTAACAACCAGCTCTGCAAGGGGAAAAAACCCCTTATTTGTAGTGTTTGCCCATCCCACTATGACCAATTTCAAGCTACCAACATGGTGCTACTGAATGCAGAGTTGGGAAGACACGCATAGAACCCACTTTCGTTATCAGATAAAAGACGACTCCAGCGCCCCCTGGGCCCGCCTTCTCTTACTTCCTCTTCCCCCTCCCCCTCCCCCAATTCACATTCCTCCAGGAATTTTTCATTATTCTGTCTGTGAGGATAGCAGCATCTGCCATGAGAGGAGAAATTGCAATTGTTGTTATTGTTCTAATCAGAGTGAGTTACCAGTGGCCTCTCACCCTGGCCCAGCTGCCCATTCTCCTTGTGGCTCACAGGAGTACATAATATGCATCAGCTTATCCGTAAGCTTTGTGCTCTCCTGAATCCCTTTCTCTATTACCACCACCCCCAAGAAGATAGTAGACGGCATCATTTGTTCCTCTTCTTCACAGGCAGCCCTAAGCACAAAGGTTCCATGTAAAGGGGAGTTACTGAGACACAAGAATGGATGGGGGTAGGAACATGCAATGATGAGATGCCCATACAAAAAGCACCAGATACACGTTCAGGTACATCTGAGATACACATAGAATCGAGATGAAGTGTCCATGGCTAAAAGCAATGAATGTTTACTCCATTTTGTAGACTATAAGTTCCTTCCTCAGACTCTAAGCTCCCTAAAGACAAGATAGAAACCATATCTCATTCATTATTTTAACCAACACCTCAGTAAATAAATTATTGAATAAGTGTGATGGTGGCCTCAGCTCCTGGCAACCTTCCCCTCAACTTCTGCAAAGGCAGCAAAGTCCTGAGCTCAAAGGAAAGGTTCAGCCAACAAAATACTATACTGGGAATGCTAAACATGGACATGTTAAAGTAGTTCAAATGTATGTGCTTCATAACAGTGATAGACGTTCTCTAAAATGAGGCATAAATACTATTACATTAATATAACCAGTGGGTAAAAATAGAATTGATATTTCTTGGCTGAACATGATTTTTTGTATGTAGTACAACTTGGTATCTCCAGGTTGATTAGGACTGACTGCAATCAAAATAATCTGTGAGTTCTGTAGAACTTCTCCCGCTGTTGTAGATCTTACCCATCAGGAAGAGGAAAGGTAAAATAGGGCAGGTTATTACCTAGCAGCCATTTAACAGAGGAAGAAATGTACACAGATGGAGGGTAGTAAGGTTGCTTAATCCAGACACTTGCACTTGGTAGACAGACAATACCCAAGTTCGCATATTACAATTCCAGCCACCCGGCAGCGAGCCAGTGAAATCAGTCCCTCTGTCTGACAGGGTCACTAATTCTAACATGTCTCCATCTCTCCTCACATCCTGTGCTCCCACCATACCACTACTAAGCCCTAGGGGATTGGTGCCTCTCCCATCCAGCCTGGTTGAAAGGTGGACAGTATATTTCCTTCCATGAGTCAACTGATACAAAATTTCAGCTCCCAGACTTCTGCTAATAAACTAAATGAAAAGAAAGTCAAGAAAATAAAAACGGAGTTGAGTGAGCACAGATGAAAGTGGCTTCAACACTCTTTGGTAATGAGATTTTTAACACATTAGGGAGGAGTTCATTCCATGATTAGACCCTGTTAGCCAGTGCTTGCTCATATTGGATGAAAACCAGTGAATAATTAGGTGAACAACTTTTGTTCATCTAGTCCTCAGTCTGCCTTCTGGAACACAGGGTACATTTCATATCACAGGAAAAAACTATAATGTTCACCCTCAGTCTTTCTGGGTCAAATATCCAGTTTATTTAATCATTCCAGACTATGAACCTGGACAGCCCTTTCTGAAGTGCTACAGTTTATGATTATTCCTCTATACCGAGACCAACAGAACCGAACAACAATTTATAGGTGTAACAGGACACATGGAGGGTATAACGAAACTAGTCCCTCTCGTTTTTACACACCTTCTGCCAACATAGCCTGAGCTTACATTAGTTTCATTGGCAACCATGTTTCATAATCACTTGTATTTATTTTAATTTATGTAGATATTTCCTTTTCAAGGAGATGGAACATAACTCCCCATTCCCTAAAGTGTGGGTAATGCTTAGTGCCTCGCTTCCAAAGAATAGAACATAGAAAGAGAAGGGAAAGTAACTTTACAGCCAAGAAACCTGGCAGATACTACCTCAGCCAGGGTTAAACGCCATATGTGTTATGTCATGTTGACAGCATGTACCCTTGATAGGAAGTGCTGAGAACAGTGCTTTACTCCTGTAGTTTTCACCCCAAAAAACCTATAACCCCAGTCTAACCATGAGAAAAACATTAGGCAAACCCAAATTGAGGGACATTCTGCAATACAACTGACCAGCATCGGGAAGTGTCAAGGTCATCAAAAACATCTTCTTAGAGCCTAAGAAGACATGACAACTCATCGAAAGTGGTGTCCTGGATGGGATCCTGGAACAGAAAAAGGACATTAGGGGAAAAACTAGTGAAATTCAAATAAAATATGAAGTTTAATAAAAAATGTATCAGTATTGGTTCATTAGTTATGACAAACATGACTAATATAAGATGATAACAATAAGAAAAAATGGGTGAGGCATATACCAGAAGTCTTTGCACTAGCCTTGCAACTTTTCTGCAAACTTAAAACTATTCTAAAGTAAAAAGTTTATTTAAAGAAAAAAAAATTCTATAGGAAGAGCAGAGGAACTTTAAGCATAGATGCTCAATTTTTATCCATTGTATCACCTCATGAAGAAATATTTTGGGAACAATATTAGATGTTTTGCTGTCTTTTTTCAGCTTTCAGTGTGCTGGAAAATAACTGGTTATGAGTTAAGCTATATGAGTTCAGCATAAACCCAAAGCTGCGAAACTGACTGAGTCTTTACCATAATACCACTGCAAGAATTTGTGGGTTTCGGGGTTTTTTTTTTGGATGATCTGTCTGATCTAGTCTGATGATTTTGAATAGGGCAAAAGAGAAATACATATTGTTCCCCACTCAACCCTATGTTGGCTATAATTTCTCTTGGAAAAAAAAACATATTTTGACATCATAAAAGTGCTTTTGAATTATATTATTTCCTGCTGCATCTTTGTCCCACAGCAATGACAACTCTGCGAGTCAAGGATTGTCTGGATTGCTCAGCAGTGTACATCCAAGCTCAATGAATTTTTTTGAATGAATAAGTAAATGATGAAAAAAGAAAATTTTCTATATACAAATGACATGATTTGTGCCCAAAACTGGGGGGATTTAACAGAACATTATATCTAAGTACTATCAAAAAGGTTTAAGATGGGGACTTCCCTGGTGGCGCAGTGGTTAAGAATCCACCTGCCAATGCAGGGGACGTGGGTTGGAGCCCGGTCCGGGAAGATCCCACATGCCACGGAGCAACTGAGTCCATGCGCCACAACTACTGAGCCTGCACTCTAGAGCCCTCGTGCCACCACTACTGAAGCCCATGCGCCTAGAGCCTGTGCTCCGCAACAAGAGAAGCCACCGCACTGAGAAGCCCTCGCACTGCAACGAAGAGTAGCTCCCGCTTGCTGCAACTAGAGAAAGCACACATGCGGCAATGAAGACCCAACACAGCCAAACATAAATAAATAAATAAATTTATAAAAAAATAAATAAAATAAAAAATAAAATTAACTGCCTTTCTGCTTATTCCTTTTTTAAAATGAGGACTATAAAAATGAGAACATAAAACAAAATTTTAGGCCTTAATGCATGGAAAAATAATATATAGCTTGGTGATGAGATACATATATCAGAAGCCACACAGTACACTATATCAAGATTAAATATTACTTTTTAGGATAATACTGGCATTAGTTTTGGCACAGTTTTAAAGTCAAAATTATGTATAAGATACCTGATAAAACTGGTTACAATTTATTTTACTGCACTGATTGTTGTATTAAAAAATATGTTGTATTTGCATTTTAAGTGGTTTTTTCTTTAAAAAAAAAAAAGGCTTTACAAAGATGCCTTCTAAATAAAAAATTATTGACAAAATACCTCAAAATATGGAAATGATAATTCAATAGCCATAAAACAATTACATATCAACAAAAACACAATCTTCATCAATATTAAAGAATTAGAAATAATTCTGATAAATGCTACAGGAAATATTCGAGCTCATAAATACTGACACAGGGTTAAATTTTCAGGTTGGTGTCATCTTGCTTGAGGTATTTTCTGTGTTCCCTTAAATGTAAAACTCATGTTTTGTAAAATCCAGTCCTGTAAGGTTAGAGAGAAAAAAATTGTTAACATTTGTTCTGATATGAACTCTTAAGATTCCCTCCCTTTAAACAACCCTATTGAAAAAATTAATTTCAAAAGCCTAAATACATGTTGATGTTTAAAAATTTTTTCAACAAATGTAATATGAATAATTACAGGGCTAAATGGCTTTCTTATGAACTACTCATGGGGAAAAAAATAAGATGATAATTTAATGATCTACAAAAATATATCATTCCAAGATCATTTAGAATCTAGTATTTGCACATCAGAGCTCCTGTGGTTTCTAAATAATATAAAATCAGTAAAAATGAAAATCAAAGCTGATCATATTAGGAAAAAATATGGCAAATTTGCTAGCTTGTTAGATAAACTTTAAAAATCAGAAAGATTAAATATTGAATTTTTAAGAAAACTAAACTGCTATTCTCTTAAGTACACATTTAATAATTACCTCCTGTTATCTTCTGTGGAAAATTATACTTGGGAGGCATCACCTGTCTTCTGCCCATTCCATGGGATCTTGAAAGCAAGCAGTCTACATACATGTCCCAGAAATCCTGAGCTATGCTTAAGAAGACATTATAATGTCTAGGCCGCTGGGATTTTTGCAGGAACAACATGAAATTCCAGAAAGAATCCACAGTGTGCTCTATCTTGATTTCCTTGAGATCTATCAGTGTCAAAGAGCAAGCATTCCAGCACTGGAGATCAATGTCTTCCATGATTCCTGGGCTGTTGCTGGCAAGCACCCCCTTCTGAAATTCAAAATCTGCATGAATCAGATTTATCAGCATCATGCAGCCCAGCGGCAGGTAGAACCATCTTCTTGTGGCAAAATCCATATTCTATACAGGAAAAAAAAAATGAAGATATATTTTTAACTTAAAATTATTCAAGGGGCTTCCCTGGTGGCGCAGTGGTTGCGCGTCCGCCTGCTGATGCAGGGGAACCGGGTTCGCGCCCCGGTCTGGGAGGATCCCATATGCCGCGGAGCGGCTGGGCCCGTGAGCCATGGCCGCTGGGCCTGCGCGTCCGGAGCCTGTGCTCCGCAAAAAAAAAAAAAAAAAAAAAAAAATTGTTCAATTACTTGATCTGTTTAAACCTAAAAAATTATAACTACTTATGTATTTGGTTTTGATCAAGCCAAATTTGCCTACTATGTATTTATTGGTTTTCCTCTAAGTTGCTGACTCTCAGACTTTCCTTCGAAAGGATATAACAACAGCTTTACCAAAATTCTGATTCAGGAGCCACTGAAATCCAACACATGTTTATGAAGTTGTGATAGATTCATTTCATCAAAGACCTTTGGAGCTGAAAGAAACTCTAAAAAGCATGTGTTCCAACCTTCTACTTTTACAGATTAGAAAAATTCTCAGTGATATGATTCAGCAAGTTCTCAGGTCTCCTGTCTCCCTATCCAAGACTCCTACCACAATACATTTCAACCAAGAGGATCAAAATGCAGCCCTTTCTACAGGTAACCATAAAAAAGGTGTGCGTGGTTTTTTAAAAATTGACGCTTTCCAATCTATCAAGTGTTGGATGCTCAAGCACCATTTTAGGTTTTAAAGTTACTGATGAAATTTATTCATTGAAAAAATATTTGTTATGCACTGATATCTGGTGGATCCCTGGCTTTTCTCAGGTTGTTCAGGAGCTGGTTAGAGAAGATTAACATACATACACAAAGGAGCACGAAGACAATAAAATTGATATAAGCCAATATGACATGGTGCAGCACCAATAACATTCAGCAAAATCTAGGTGTTTTCTCACGCTTCTTTGCACAAGTTTCCCTGAAAACTGATTGCTCAGTAAATCGGCCTGAAGCATATAGGTGAAGTCAAGGTCTAAATTCGCTTTGAATGGCCCTACCATTCCAGGCTGGCATTGGAAATGTCCCTGACACAACCTTGACAGCCAGGTCGGAGGAGTGGAGCGGCGAGGACAGATCCGGAAGACGGTACTCACCCTCTTCCCCGTAAACCACCGTCCTCCACTCCCCACCAACCCCCTGCCCCAAAAAAAAGAAGTTAGGATAAGAGACAAACCCAACGAAACAAATTTAAACTTAGGTTATTCGGGTCGTTTCACGTTGTGGAAAATTGTGCAGGTTTCCCAAACAGAGCTGACAGTGGCCAGTTTATAATACAAAGGACTGAGTGGGACCAGATAATTTTATTCCCCAAGAATTTCAGGTTACCCTCCGGACCAGTGCTCTCCTCCCGGGTCGGGTCACCTGGACGCAGATAGGGAGCCCGTGGGGAATGGTACCTCTCTTAGACGGCGGAGGCGAACGTCCGGGTGCGATGTCCTGCGTACGCTGCCCTCCCTCGAGGGACGAGGGCGGCTCCTGACTGGAAGGGACAAGAGGTCTCTGAACGGACTCCCACCCCCTGCCCAGCCGAACCCACCCCTGCAGGCTGGTGACAGGCGGAAGCGGTGCTCTGCGACCTGCCGCCAGCGCTCCCTGGGCGCCCTGAACTCGCCCTAGGGAACCGTCTCGGCCGCACCGCGCTCCGGAGCCAAGCGGCTCAGGCTCCCCGAGAGCTGCGCTGCGGAATCTGCTGCCGCCGCTGGGTGCTCAGAGTCAGCCCTGCAGCCCGAACCACGCTCCCTTTCTAGAGACTGAGTGAGGGGGCAGAGTGTGTGGCCGCTCTCGAGGCCCCGCCCTCACCTTGCCCACCTCCCCAGTCCCGAGACCCAGGAACAAGGACAGTGTGAAAAAGAGTAAAGTCATAAGAGTATCTCACTAATGATGATAGATGAAACATCCTAAACAAAATATTATCAAATCAAATTCAGCAGGATTTAGGAAAATACACATCAGTATCAAGCTGGGATTATCCCAGGGATGCAAAGATCAACTTATGAAAATCAATTAGTGGATTCACCACAAAAACAAATTGAAGAGAGAAACCATTTGATTAAATGCTAGACCCATTCAAGATAAAAAACAATAAAAAACCTCTTAGTAAACTAAGAATAGAAGGGAACTTCCTTAACCTCTTAAATGTTATCCACCAAAACCCTACAGCAAGCATCTTTCTATGGTAAATCTGGTATTCTCTTTTAGAGTCATATACCAAAATGTTCATTGCAGCTCTATTTAGAATAGCCAGAACATGGAAGCAACCTAAGTGTCCATCAACAGATGAATGGATAAAGAAGAAGTGGCACATATATACAATGGAATATCACTAAGCCATACAAAGAAACGAAATTGAGTTATTTGTAGTGAGGTGGATGGACCTAGAGTCTGTCATACAGAGTGAAGTAAGTCAGAAAGAGAAAAACAAATACTTGGTGCTTTGTGACCACCTAGAGGGGTGGGATAGGGAGGGTGTGAGGGAGGGAGATGCAAGAGGGAAGAGATATGGGGACATATGTATATGTATAACTGATTCACTTTGTTGTAAAGCAGAAACTAACACACCATTGTAAAGCAATTATACTCCAATAAAGATTTTAAATAAATAAATAAAAGTATTCTCTTTTAAATTAATAACAAGACAAGGATTATCTTTGTTTTTTTTTGTTTTTTTTTTTTTGTGGTATGCGGGCCTCCCTCTGCTGCGGCCTCTCCCGTTGCGGAGCACAGGCTCCGGACGCACAGGC
>NC_041218.1:55711901-55720531 GCF_002837175.3 Physeter macrocephalus
CTCCGCGGCATATGGGATCTTCCCAGACCGGGGCGCGAACCCGGTTTCCCTGCATCAGCAGGCGGACGCGCAACCACTGCGCCACCAGGGAAGCCCAGGATTATCTTTGTTAATGTTCAAAACAATACCCTCAAAGAAAGGTTAAAAAAAAAAAAAAGGAGGGAAGATAAGGATTAGAAAGGAAGAGACAGAACTTTTTTCAGTCTAGTGGAGAGGCAGCAAAGCTATTGGTTTAGCATGGAGCTTAGAGATCAACTGCCTGGATTTAAATCCTGCCTTCTAGGTTCAAATGAAAATTTGTGACTTTGGGCAGTTACTTAATCTCTTTGTGACTTAGTTTCCTTACCTGTAAAATGGGGATTAAAAAATAAACCTGTTTCATAGGGATGTTGAGATAATTAAATAAATATTTGTGAAGTGTTTGGAATAGTGCCTACACATAGCAAGAATGCTATATATGTGTTTGTTTTTTTAAATAATAAATTATATCCACAGACAAACTATTTAACAGGAGTTTTGTAAGGTTTTGTAAGGTGTCTGGATATAAGCTCAATCTAAAATATCCACTGCATCTCTATATGTGAGTAACAAACAATATAAATTAGAAAAGAGATGTTATTTATAATAACAAAAAATATAAGATATCTAGAAATAAATTCAACGAGGACATTAAATCCTTTATGGAGAATTTTTTTCTTGAAAGGCATTAAAGAAAATTTCAACAAAAAGAATGCTAATATGTGGTCTAAAGATATCTATCTTCCCAAAATAATACACAAATTTTCAACCAAAATCATAACCAGGGTTAATGAAAAGTTATTCTAAAAGATATATGGTAGAGCAAAGATCCAAAATAGCTAAGCTTTTCCTAAAGAACAACAATAAGGAAAGGGGACTCACTGGTAATTAAACAGGATGTCATTGGCTCAGGAAAAGAGAAATTAACCAACTGAATAGATTAGAGAGCCTAAAAACAGACCTACACATTTATAGAGACTTATATGTGACAGAACCAGCATTGCAGATCTGTAAGGCAACAGTGTCTTTTTCACTAATTGAGGCTAAGACGATTGGTTATCCACACAGAGAAAAAAAAAAAAAAAAGTGGATTCCTGGGAATCCTCTGGAGGTCCAGTGGTTAGGACTCTGTGCTTTCACTGCCAAGGGCTCAGATTCGATCCCTGGTTGGGGAACTAAGATCCTGCAAGTCCTGCAGTGTGGCCAAAAAAAAAGTGGATTCCTACCTCACACAATCACAAAAATCAATCCCAAGTAGATTAAGAATTTAAATGTGAAAAGCAAAGCATTACAACTTTAAGAAGAAATTCAGAATATCTTTCTGGTCTTGAGGTTGGCAAGCATTTCTTACACAAAATACAAGTAGTGCTAAGCATAAAAGAAAAATTAATACATTTGACTACATTAAAATTAAATCTGTTAATCACAAGACACCATAAATAAAGATAAAAGATAAGTATAATCTTGGAGAAGATATTTACAGCACATATAACCACAAATGGATTAGAATTAGGATCCAAGATATAAGAATCTTCCAAGGAATCAACAAGAAAAAGACAAATACCACAACAGAAAACTAGGCAAAAGGCTTAGAGGGCCATTTCATAAATAAGGAAACATAAATAATGAATGATTGAATAAGTATATTCATAACCTCATTGCAAGCAAGGAAGTTCAAATAGTGGAAGACCATAATAAGATATGAACTCACATACATCAGGTCGTCAAAAATTAAGAAGTCTAGCAAAATCAAGTGTTGGTTAGCATATGAAGGGTATTAGTCAGGGTTATCTAGAGAAACATGGGCTAAATAAATAGAGAGAAAAGAGAGAGAGAGAGAGACTGATTTAGTATAAGGAATTAGCTCACATGATTATGGAGGCTGGGAAGTCCCATGATCTGCTGTCTGCAAGCTCGTGACCCAGGAAATCTGGTGGTGTAGTTCCAGTCTAAGTCCAAAGGCCTGAGAACCAGGAGAGCCAATGATGTAAATCCCAGTCCAGGTTAAAGAGAAGACCAACATCCCAGATCAACAGTCAGGCAGAGAGAACAATGGGAGGGCCATCTTCGCTCAGTCTGCTAATTCAAATACTAATCTCATCCAAAAGTACCATCACAGACATACCCAGAAATACTATTTAAACAAATATCTGGGCACTCCATGGCCCAGTCAAGTTGACATATGTACTTAACCATCACATGAAACAACAGGGACTCTTACACAGTGCTAGGAGGAGTGTAAATTGGTTCAATTAGTCTAGAGCACAAATTGGCACTATCTTGTGAGTCTGAACAAGCACACAATCTGCAATAAATCTTTTTACTCCCAGGAAAGATCTTGAAGAAACTCTTGTACATGGGCACCAAGAGACATACACTATAATGGAATGTTCATAGTAGGACTCTTCATAAAAGCCAAAAACATGGAAACAATCATAATGACCTAATGGTTAACAGGAGAATAGATAAATTAACCATGGTACATTCACAAAATGGGATGCAATTCGGCAGTGAAAATGAATAGACTACAGCTATATGCATTATAGATGAAAAAAGCAAATTGCAGAAGATACCATTTTTTATAAACTTCAAAGACAAGCAAAATGAAACCACATGTTCTCTATAAATACATATATATGATAATGTAATTTTAATGGTAAGGAAGTGATTAACACAAAATTCAGGAGAGTGGTTATGTTTGAGGGAATGAGATGTAGAAGAACGCACAGAGAGCTTCTATGGATGGTAAATTTACTAGTCTTTATGATTACAGTTGCCAACAAATATGTGTTAGGTATATTCTTTTCTACTGTCAAATAATGCATGTTAAAACTTCTAGGATAGTGACAAGACATATTTCAAATACATAAAGACAAAGCTTGGTGACCGGTCATGTTGATATGAGATGGAAAGAAAAGAGAACTAACATTTTTGGCATGCATCCTTATGGGGGTGACAGTGACAATATGAAAAATGGAAAGGAAGATTAGTGGGGAGGATAAATTTGATTCAGGATGTGTTGCATTAGATTTGATTCTGGATCTTCTGGAGTATCTAAAATTTAGCTAGAAATTTAAGTTGAAAGGTCTCTGTTTTGATAGAAAATTACTGCTGCTATGAGAGTATACATTGATAAAAGAAAGTTGAGATGAAGATGGAAGACTATGTCCAAATTTAGGGGTCCATGAACTGCAGATAGAATCAGTGAAGGAAGAAGAGATAGAACAATCAGCCTATACAAGCTCCAGGGTGGTATGATGTCACAGAACCAAAGGGAGGATGCTATGCTCTGAATGTTTGTGTCCTCCACAAAATTTATATGTTGAAATTCTAATCCCCAAAGGTGATGGTATTAGGAGGTAGAGCCTGTGGGAAGTGTTTAAGTCATGCGGGTGGAACCCTCCTGAATGTGATCAGTGCTTTATAAAAGAGCCTCCAAAGGGATCCCCAGCCCCTTTTACCAGGTGAGGACACAGCAAGAAGTAGGCAGTCTGCAATCCAGAAAAGGGCCTTCACTAAAACCCAGCCATGCTGGCACCCTGACCTTGGACTTCTAGCCTTTAGAACTGTGAAAAAAAATTTCTGTTGTTTATAAGCTACCCAGTCTCTGGTATTTTGTTATGTTATCTTGAATGGACTAAGACAGAAAATACAGCTGAAGAATCAGAAGACTGCTATAGGTCAAACACTTGGAGAATTGGTCTTGAAATAATATTTTTCATTTGGCAAAAAGAAGGTGAAGTGGTGAAACTCAAAAGCACATAGTACTTTTAAAAATAACCATGATAAATTCATGTGGAAGCTTAGATTTAACAGTTGGTTAAAGTCAAGTTAGCTAATCCATCTAATTATCATTATATCTAAAACAAACCCTAAGTAATAAGCAACTATGTTTTCCATGCCATCTATCATTTTTATTAAAATCATCTTCGAAGATGGTGGAGTAGAAGGACATGCTCTCACTCCCTCTTGCGACAACACCAGAATCACAACTAACTGTTGAACAATAATCAACAGGAAGAAACTGGAATTCACCAGAAAAGACACCCCACATCCAAAGACAAAGGAGAAGCCACAACGAGACGGTAGGAGGGCACAATCACAATAAAATCAAATCCCATAACTGCTGTGTGGGTGACTCAGAAACTGGAGAACAATTATACCACAGAAATCCACCCACTGGAGTGAAGGTTCTGAGCCCTACGTCAGGCTTTGAAACCTGGGGGTCCAGTAATGGGAGGAGGAATTCCTAGAGAATCAGACTTTGAAGGCTAGTGGGGTTTGATTGCAGGACTTCAACGGGACTGGGGGAAACAGAGACTCCACTCTTGCAGGGCACACACAAAGTAGTGTGTGTATCGGGACCCAGGGGAAGAAGAAGTGACCCCAGGGGAGACTGAACCAGACCTACCTGCTAGTGTTGGAGGGTGTCCTGCAGAGGCAGGGGGTGGCTGTGGCTCACCGTGGGGACAAGGACACTGGCAGCAGAAGTTCTGGGAAGTACTCCTTGGCGTGAGCCCTCCCAGAGTCTGCCATTAGTCCCACCAAAGAGCCCAGGCAGGCTCCAGTGTTGGGTTGCCTCAGGCCAAACACCCAACAGCGAGGAGACACAGCCCCACCCATCAGCAGTCAAACGAATTAAAGTTTTACTGAGCTCTGCCCACCAGAGCAACAGCCAGCTCTACCCACCACCAGTCCCTCCCATCAGGAAACTTGCACAAGCCTCTTAGATAGCCTCATCCACCAGAGGACAGACAGCAGAAGCAAGAAGGACTACAATCCTGCAGCCTGTGGAACAAAAACCACATTCACAGAAAGATAGACAAGGTGTAAAGGCAGAGGGCTATGTACCAGATGAAGGAACCAGATGAAACCCCAGCAAAACAACTAAATGAAGTGGAGATAGGCAACCTTCCAGAAAAAGAATTCAGAATAATGATAGTGAAGATGATCCAAGACCTTGGAAAAAGAATGCAGGCAAAGATCAAGAAGATGCAAGAAATGTTTAAAAAAGACTTAGAAGAATTAAAGAACAAACAAACAGAGATGAACAATACAATAACTGAAATGAAAACTACACTAGAAGGAATCAATAGCAGAATAACTGAGACAGAAGAACGGATAAGTGACCTGGAAGGCAGAAAGGTGGAATTCACTGCTGCAGAACAAAATAAAGAGAAAAGAATGAAAAGAAATGAAGACAGCCTAAGAGACCTCTGGGACAACATTAAACGCAACAACATCCGCATTATAGGGGTCCCAGAAGGAGAAGAGAGAGAGAAAGGACCTGAGAAAATATGTGAGAGATTATAGTCGAAAACTTCCCTAACATGGGAAAGGAAATACCCAACCAAGTCCAGGAAGCGCAGAGCGTCCCATACAGGATAAACCCAAGGAGGAACACACTGAGACACATAGTAATCAAACTGGCAAAAATGAAAGACAAAGAACAATTATTGAAAGCAGCAACGGAAAAATGACAAATAACATACAAGGGAACTCCCATAAGGTTAACAGCTGATTTCTCAGCAGAAACTCTACAACCAGTTAACGGAGGATCCATTGTAAAGATGTTTCGAAAACTAGGATTTTTGACATTCATTTTTCTTACATTTAGTCACTGGATAGGACATAAAGGAATTCAATAATCTCTTTCAAGTAGCTTATCAACCATCACCATTTTAATATCTTCTTAGACTTTTCAAGTAAAAAAAAGTCTGGAAAATTTTAATACTGCATTGAAATACTTAGAAATAAAAGAACCTGTGAAGCTATGTTTCAAATTTATATATTTCAGGTCGGATTCTCATCCTTATGAAATAGTCAAACAGCCTCGCCATGCACCAGAAGAATATAAACCAAAGCAGGGGGAGATTGATCTTGGTACTGCCTACAAACGGCATCTTAATTCTTGTAAAGTGCAGCGTGTGGCAATAGCTCAGCCTTTGGAGAGACAAGTTAAAAAAGGGAAGTTGGATACTGTCCCAACCTATAAAGGTAACTTGCCATTTCAAAAACTAAAGAGCCAAAAACCAAAAACTTACTTCCAGCTTTGAGATCTAACATCAAATCATGATTTTGTGCATTGCCAAACTTAAGTCTCCGTGGCTTAGGAAAAAAATGTTTCTCTGTTGTCTAAATAGTATTATATAGTGAGAAAAAAACAGACTCTTTGCTTGATGAAGAGTTAAGAGACCTGGATTCCTGTCCAAATTCAGCCACTTAATTAGTTTTCTCTATCTCAAACCATGAAAACAAAGGATACCACTGAACAAGCATTATGTCATATTTGTCACATTATGCCACATTTAGTCGGCACTGTTCCTTTCCTCCCATCCCAGAATGAGTTGAAACTTTACTGAGCATACTGGAGCCTTTGAGAAAGTCAAGTAAAGAGCAACCCTCTTCTCCATTCAAGTTCTGAACCAACCGATAAAGCAAAAGAGTAAGCAGGTAGACAACCAAAATACTCCCTTTATACTGATAAAGGCTGGAATAGAGGATGAAGCTTGCATCTGTTAGCAGATGGTCCCTGATTCTGAACCTCAGAATACAGTAGGCTTGTCCACCCAGTGAGACAGTGTTGGAGCACCACCTAGGCAACCTGCTCCTCCAAGACTTCCAGCATGGAATACCTTCTGCCTCCTGGCAACTGACTTGGAAGAGTAAGGACTGTACAACATATGACAAGTTTCTTTCCAAAAATCAATCTGATTATATAAGAGTCTGTTGCTTTTTGGCAGGGAGTGGGGTCCTTTATTTTTAAATAATAGGCTATCTTGTTAGTTCATATTTTTTCTGTATTTTTTTTTGTTAATAATGTAATTGCATATTTAGGCTTAAAGCCTTTTCACTAGTTATGTGATATGACTGAATGGGTATGTCCTAATATAAAACCCTTTTGTAAGAGTGATGCCATCCACAATAAAAGTAATGATTTATACTTTAAAAAAAAATTACCTTAAATGTGAATGGATTAAGCTCCAACCAAAAGACACAGGCTTGCTGAATGGATACAAAAACAAGACCCATATATATGCTGTCTACAAGAGACCCACTTCAGACCTAGGGACACATACAGACTGAAAGTGAGGGGATGGAAAAAGATATTCCATGCAAATGGAAATCAAAAGAAAGCTGGAGTAGCGATACTCATATCAGATAAAATAGACTTTAAGTAAAGAATGTTCCAAGAGACAAGGAAGGATACTACAAAATGATCAAGGGATCAATCCAAGAAGAAGATATAACAATTATAAATATATATGCACCCAACATAGGAGCACCTCAATACATAAGGCAACTGCTAACAGCTATAAAAGAGAAATCCACAGTAACACAATAACAGTGGGGGACTCTAACACCTCATGTACACCAATGGACAGATCATCCAAAATGAAAATAAATAAGGAAACAGAAGCTTTAAATGACACAGTAGACCAAGAGATTTAATTGATATTTATAGGACATTCCAGACAAAAACAGCAGATTACACTTTCTTCTCAAGTGTGCATGGAACATTCTAGAGGATAGACCACATCTTGGGTCACCAATCAAGCCTCAGTAAATTTAAGAAAATTGAAATCATATCAAGCATCTTTTCTGACCACAACGTTATGAGATTAGAAATCAATTACAGAGAAAAAAACGTTAAAAACACAAACACATGGAGGCTAAACAATACGTTACTAAATAACCAAGCAATCACTGAAGAAATCAAAGAGGAAATCAAAAATTACCTAGAGACAAATGACAATGAAAACACAATGATCCAAAACCTACGGGATACAGCAAAAGAAATAAAAAAATACCTAGAGACAAATGACAACGAAAATATGACGATCCAAAACCTATGGGATGCAGCAAAAGCTGTTCTAAGAGGGAAGTTTACAGCAATACAAGCCTACCTCAGTATAACCTTCCAAGACTGAACCAAGAAGAAATAGAAAATGTGAACAGACCAATCACAAGTAATGAAATTGAAACTGTGATTTAAAATCTTCCAACAAACAAAAGTCCAGGACCAGATGGCTTCACAGGTGAATTCTATCAAACATTTAGAGAAGAGCTAACACCCATCCTTCTCAAACTCTTCCAAAAAATTGCAGAGGAAGGAAGACTCCCAAACTTATTCTATGAGGCCACCATCACCCTAATACCAAAACCAGACAAAGATACTACAAAAAAAGAAAATTGCAGACCAATATCACTGATGAATATAGATGCAAATATCCTCAACAAAATACTAGCAAACAGAATCCAACAACACATTAAAAGGATCACAGACCATGATCAAGTTGTCTATGGGATGCAAGGATTCTTCAATATGTGCAAGGATTCTTCAATATACGCAAATCAATCAATGTGATACACCATATTAACAAATTGAAGAATAAAAACCATATGATCATCTCAATAGATGCAGAAAAAGCTTTTTCCCAAACTTCAACACCCATTTATGATAAAAACTCTCCAGAAAGTGGCATAGAGGGAACCTACCTCAACATCATACCGGCCATATGTGACAAACCCACAGCAAACATCATTCTCAGTGGTGAAAAACTGAAAGCATTTTCTATAAGATCAGGAACAAGACAAGGATGTCCACTCTC
>NC_041218.1:55721028-55739202 GCF_002837175.3 Physeter macrocephalus
ACTAATCTATGACAAAGGAGGCAAGGACATACAATGGAGAAAAGACAGTCTCTTCAATAAGTGGTGCTGGGAAAACTGGACAGCTACATGTAATAGAGTGAAATCAGAACACTCCCTAACACCATACACAAAAATAAACTCAAAATGGATTAGAGACCTAAATGTAAGACTGGACACTATAAAACTCTTAGGGGAAAACATAGGAAGAACACTCTTTGACATAAATCACAGCAAGATATTTTTTGATCCACCTCCTAGAGTAATGGAAAGAAAAACAAAAATAAACAAATGGGACCTAATGAAACTTCAAAGTTTTTGCACAGCAAAGGAAACCATAAACAAGACGAAAAGACACTTCTCAGAATCGGAGAAAATATTTGTAAATGAATCAACGAAGAAAGGATTAATCTCCAAAATATATAAGCAGCTCAATATTAAAAAACCAAACAACCCAATCCAAAAATGGGCAGAAGACCTAAATAGACATTTCTCTAAAGAAGACATACAGGTGGCCAAGAAGCACATGAAAGCTGCTCAACATCACTAATTAGAAAAATGCAAATCAAAACTACAATGAGGTATCACCTCACCCTAGTTAGAATGGGCATCATCAGAAAATCTACAAACAACAAATGATGGAGAGGGTGTGGCGAAAAGGGAACCCTCCTGCACTGTTGGAGGGAATGTAAATTGATACAGCCACTATGGAGAACAGTATGGAGGTTCCTTAAAAATCTAAAAATAGAATTACCATATGACCCAGCAATCCCACTACTGGGCATATACGCAGAGAAAACCATTATTCAAAAAGACACATGCAGGGGGCTTCCCTGGTGGCATAGTGGTACAGAGTCCGCCTGCTGATGCAGAGGACATGGGTTCGTGCCCTGGTTCGGGAAGATACCACATGCTGCTGAGCGGCTAGGCCCGTGAGCCATGGCCGCTGAGCCTGTGCGTCCGGAGCCTGTGCTCTGCAACGGGAGAGGCCACAACAGTGACAGGCCCGCATACTGGAAAAAAAAAAAAAAAAAAAAAAAAAAGACACATGCACCCCAATGTTCATTGCAGAATTATTTCCAATAGGTCATGAAAGCAACATAAATGCCCATCAACAGACGAATGGATAAAGAAATGTGGTACATATATAGAATGGAATAGTACGCAGCCATAAAAAGGAAAAAAATTGGGTCATTTTTAGCAATGTGGATGGATCTAGAGACTGTCATACAGAGTGAAATAAGTCAGAAAGAGAAAAACAAGTATCATATGTTAAAGTATATATGTGGAACCTAGAAAAATGGTACAGGTGAACGGGTTTGCAGGGCAGAAAGTGAGACAAAGATGTAGAGAACAAACATATGGACACCAAGGGGGGAACGTGGCGGTGGTGTGGGTGGTGGTGTGATGATTTGGGAGATTGGGATTGACATGTATACACTGATGTGTATAAAATGGATGACTAATAAGAATTTTAAAAAATAAATAAATAAAATCATCTTCACCAGCAGCAACATATTCATCACCACCCTATCATGATCCTTCTTCCCAGCATATTCCCATTGTCCCCAGATTTCATCTCTGAGTTATATCGTATCTCTCCTTTTCTCTTTGTCAGTTTAGGCCCTGATCCCACTTCAAAGTCCCTTCCATTTAATTCAGGCTTCCTTCTCCAGTTAGGTATTCGTTTTGACTACAATATTTGGCATCTATTACTACATTGGTTGTCTTTCTTTTTTTCTATAAGAACATGTAATCTTCCCTACTAGTTTATAATAATACTATCTTTACTTCATGTTCTTCTAGTGATTGGCATATGACACAATCAGCACTCAATAAATATCTTTGGCTGATTTCTACTTCATATCCATGATATTCCCTCCACTTAGAGAGTTTTGTCAGCTTTACACAAGGCACACCCAAGTCTTTCAGAACTCTAGTGCTCCCTGTGAAGACTTCCTGGGTTAGTCAGGCCAGTGGCCTATTCATTTGCCCCCATTCTTCCTACCTTCCAATCACTTAGCTGAAGTTCTGTCACACTTTTGTTTATCCCATTTCTTTTCTTTTTTTTTTTTATTTTTTAACATCTTTATTGCAGAATAATTGCTTTACAATGGTGTGTTAGTTTCTGCTGTATAACAAAGTGAATCAGCTATACATATACATATATCCCCATATCTCCTCCCTCTTGCATCTCCCTCCCACCCGCCTTAACCCACCCCTCTAGGTGGTCACAAAGCACAGAGCTGATTTCCCTGTGCTATGCAGCTGATTCCCACTAGCTATCTATTTATCCCATTTCTTGTTTATACAGCTTGTTTCTCCAGGAAATACTGCCATAATCACACCCCCAGAGAATTCAGAAGAGCACTCCACACACAGCAAGGACATTTTGACTAATGCTGAATACCCACAAAAAGAATAATTTTTCAATTCACTGACTTTCTGACTCATTATAATGAAAGACATTAATTTAAAAAATCTATGATTGCAATTGCCTCTAGTAATCCTTAATAACAATGTATTTATCAAAGTGTGATTCAATTACCTTGGGGAGAAAGAGGGCAGGAAATGAAGTTGAAACAAATAAGTACCCTGCAGAGAAAACAAGCACTAGCTGACTGCTGACTAATTGAAGGGAAAGTAGACATTATTTTTTTCAGGAACACAGGAGACAAAGAAGAACAAAATACTGACTCTGAGACAGGAGAAAAAGTGTTCAAGAGAGAAGTCGAAAAAATATCGTATAATCCTTACCCCTGACAAAAAAGACCATTATTAGAAATAGTTTGTTGTCATCATTTAAGAAGAACAAGAAATAAAAAGTTTAGCTTAGGTTTGTTTATCTTTCGTTTAGCTGAAACATAGCATATGTATAAACATTATGTATTCCAGGATCCTTACTTTACCTCTTTGCATTATTTTTTTAGTGGTTGCTTTAAGGATCACAATATATATACTTTTCACAGCCTACTTAGGGTTAATATTGAATCAATTCATGTCAAATACAGAAATCTTGCAAGGTAGGCGTTCATTTACTCACCCTTGCCTGTTTTTGCTAAAGTTGTCAAATGTATAACATCTACATACATTAAAACTCTATGATACAATGTTATATAATTTCCAGTGCTCTCATCCCCCCCCAACAAAGATCTGAATTTTCATCTGTTTTTATTTCTCTTTAGTGTGTAGAACTTCCTTAGTATTTCTTATAGTACATGCCCACTGTCAATATATTCTTTTAGTTTTCTTTTTCTGAAAATGCATTTCATTCTTGGAAGATCATTTTCACTGGATGTAGAATTCTGATTTGATGTGGGCTTGTTCTCCCTTCCCCTCCAGCACTTTAAAGATGTTGTTCCACTGTGTTCTGATCATCAATAATTCAAATCATAGTTCCCTCGTATGCAATGTGTCATTTTTCTCTGACAGCTTTCAAAACACCTTTAGTTTTCTCAAATTTGATGATAATGTGCCTAGGTGTGTGCAATGCAATTCTGATGTTAACTACCTAGAATTAGGTCAAATTTCGGAAGTTAGGAGCATAATTCTACCCTCACTTCAGAAGCCAGATGTAAATTTCAGAGTTCTCAGGTCACCCATTCTTCTGATCAACTGGCTACAAATTCAGGGGTTCCCAGTACTCCCTAAAGTATTATAATTCACTAGAATGACTCACAGAACTCAGGAAAATACTACATTTATAATTATAGTTTTATTATAAAGAATGTAAATCAGGAGCAGCCAAGTGAAAAGACCCATAGAGTGAGGTCTAGGGGTCCCACACACAAAGCTTTTGTGTCCTCAGAATGCCTCAACTTCCAGCCACATTAAGGTATAAATACCAATCAGGCACGCTCACCTCAGTGCCCAGAGTTTTTACTGGAGTTTCATTACATAGACTTTGTTGATTGAATCACTGGCCATGTGCTTGAACTCAGTCTCCAGCCAATTCTGCCCTCTTCAGAGGCTGGGCTTATATCACATGACTAAAAAGGCCCCACCCTGTAATTACCTGGTTGGTCTTTCTGGTGTGGCTAGCCCCCATTTTGAGTCATCTCATTAGCATAAACTCAGGTGTGGGCCCAGAGGCTCACCATGAGTAACAAAGACATTTCTATCACTCCAAGAAATTCCAGAGATTTAGAGGTTATTTCCCAGGAACTAGGGACAAAGACCAGCCAAATTCTTTATTATACAACAGTGTGGTTTTCTTTGTTTTTATCTCATTTCAGGTTTGTTAAGCTTCTTGAAAATGTACATTTACATCCTTCACCAAATTTGGAAAATATTCAGCCATGTTTTCCTTAGATATTATTTCTGCCCATTATTCCTTTCTCTCATCTCCTTCTGGGACTCTAATTACACATTCTTAGAGCTTTCAATAGGGTCCCTGAGGCTTGTTCATTTTTACTTCAATATTTTTTCTCTGTGTTCCTCAGGTTAGATAATTTCTATTAATTAATTAATTTTTTCTTTTTTTGGCCTCACCGTGCAGCATGCAGGATCTTAGTTCCCCGACCAGAGATTGAACCCTTCCCCCCTGCAGTGGAAGCGTGGAGTCCTAACCACTGGACTGCCAGGGAAGTCCCAATAATTTCTATTAATATATCTTCAACTTTGCTGACTCTTTCATCGTTTGCATTCTGCTGTTAAATACATCTGGTAAATTTTTATTCCAGATATTACATTTTTTAGTTCTGGAATTTCCATTTGTTTCTTTTTTATAGTTTCTCTTTCTCTGTTAGATATCCTATATTTCATTCATAATGCACATATTTTCTTTTACATCCTTGAATATGTTTTATAGCAGGGATCCCCAACCCCCGGGCCATAGACCGCTACTGGTCCGTGGCCTGTTAGGAATAGGGTTGCACAGCAGAGGTGAGCGGTGGGTGAGCAAGCGAAGCTTCATCTGTATTTATAGCCGCTCCCCATCACTCGCATTACCACTTGAGCTCCACCTCCTGTCAGATCAGCAGCTGCATTAGATTCTCATAGGAGTGTGATCCTACTGTGAACTGTGCATGTGAGAGATCTAGGTTGCGCAATCCTTATGAGAATCTAATGCCTGATGATCTGAGGTGGAACTGAAGTGGTGAGGATAGCTAGTGCTGGGGAGCGGCTGCAAATACAGATTATCATTAGCAGAGAGGTTTGACTGCAGAGAGACCATAATAAATCAATTGCTTGCAGACTCATATCAAAACCCTATCAGTGAATGGCAAATGACAATTAAGCTGCATCTGGCAGCAGTCTTTAAGTCAGAATCTGACACTTATTTTAGTCCATGAAGGGCCCGCCCATTATTTTATTTACCACTTCCGTCTGTGCCTCTTTCCGCACACTGCGCACTTGTCTCAGTCACAGTTTTGGTAAGCCCACAAGCTAACCGTAGCCAAAATGAGTAAAAAACAAATGTTGCCGGAGAGCTTCTTTGAAAAGGGGGAAAGACCCAGTGATGAGACAGAAGACTCTAAGACTGCCAAGAAAAAGAAAGCTGTATTTAAAAGAAAATACCAAGAGTCCTACTTAAATTATGGGTTCATTGCAACAGGTGATTCACATTCTCCAAGCCCGCTTTGTATAATATGTGGCGACCACCTATCCAACGAAGACACAAAACCTTCAAAACTGCTTTGCCACATGGAGACCAAGCACCCTGCATTAAAAGACAAGCCTTTGGAGTTTTTCAAAAGAAAAAACGTGCATACAAAGAACAGAAGCAATTATTGAAGGCCACCACTTCATCAAATGTGTCTGCACTGAGAGCATCGTTCTTAGTGGCTAACCGCATTGCTAAAGCTAAGCCCTTCACTACTGGTGAAGAGTTGATCCTACCTGCTGCTAAGGACAACTTTTAGGAAAGGCTGCAGTTCAAAAGATGGCACATGTTCCTCTTTCAGCTAGCATCATAACTAGATGAATTGATGAAATAGCAGAGGATATTGAGGCACAATTGTTAGAGAGGATTAATGAGTCACCGTGGTATGCAGTCCAGGTTGACAAGTCTCCCAATGTTGACAACAAGGCAACAATGCTTGTTTTTGTGTGATATATTTTTCAGGAGGATGTGCAGGAGGATATGTTATGTGCACTTTTGTTGCCAACCAACACCACAGCTGCAGAACTATTCAAGTCTTTGAATGATTACATATCAGGAAAACTGAATTGGTCATTTTGTGTTTGTATATGCATGGACGGAGCGGCTGCCATGACTGGACGGTTTTCTGGTTTCACTACTTGGGTCAAAGAAGTTGCTTCTGAACGTGAGTCTATGCACTGTGTCATCCATAGAGAAATGCTGGCTAGCCAAAAAATGTCACCTGAACTTAAAATGTTTTGCAGGATGTTATTAAAATTATCAACCACATTAAACTACATGCCCTTAACTCACATCTGTTCACGCAGCGCAACGGGAGAGGCCACAACAGTGACAGGCCCGCATACTGGAAAAAAAAAAAAAAAAAAAAAAAAAAAGACACATGCACCCCAATGTTCATTGCAGAATTATTTCCAATAGGTCATGAAAGCAACATAAATGCCCATCAACAGACGAATGGATAAAGAAATGTGGTACATATATAGAATGGAATAGTACGCAGCCATAAAAAGGAAAAAAATTGGGTCATTTTTAGCAATGTGGATGGATCTAGAGACTGTCATACAGAGTGAAATAAGTCAGAAAGAGAAAAACAAGTATCATATGTTAAAGTATATATGTGGAACCTAGAAAAATGGTACAGGTGAACGGGTTTGCAGGGCAGAAAGTGAGACAAAGATGTAGAGAACAAACATATGGACACCAAGGGGGGAACGTGGCGGTGGTGTGGGTGGTGGTGTGATGATTTGGGAGATTGGGATTGACATGTATACACTGATGTGTATAAAATGGATGACTAATAAGAATTTTAAAAAATAAATAAATAAAATCATCTTCACCAGCAGCAACATATTCATCACCACCCTATCATGATCCTTCTTCCCAGCATATTCCCATTGTCCCCAGATTTCATCTCTGAGTTATATCGTATCTCTCCTTTTCTCTTTGTCAGTTTAGGCCCTGATCCCACTTCAAAGTCCCTTCCATTTAATTCAGGCTTCCTTCTCCAGTTAGGTATTCGTTTTGACTACAATATTTGGCATCTATTACTACATTGGTTGTCTTTCTTTTTTTCTATAAGAACATGTAATCTTCCCTACTAGTTTATAATAATACTATCTTTACTTCATGTTCTTCTAGTGATTGGCATATGACACAATCAGCACTCAATAAATATCTTTGGCTGATTTCTACTTCATATCCATGATATTCCCTCCACTTAGAGAGTTTTGTCAGCTTTACACAAGGCACACCCAAGTCTTTCAGAACTCTAGTGCTCCCTGTGAAGACTTCCTGGGTTAGTCAGGCCAGTGGCCTATTCATTTGCCCCCATTCTTCCTACCTTCCAATCACTTAGCTGAAGTTCTGTCACACTTTTGTTTATCCCATTTCTTTTCTTTTTTTTTTTATTTTTTAACATCTTTATTGCAGAATAATTGCTTTACAATGGTGTGTTAGTTTCTGCTGTATAACAAAGTGAATCAGCTATACATATACATATATCCCCATATCTCCTCCCTCTTGCATCTCCCTCCCACCCGCCTTAACCCACCCCTCTAGGTGGTCACAAAGCACAGAGCTGATTTCCCTGTGCTATGCAGCTGATTCCCACTAGCTATCTATTTATCCCATTTCTTGTTTATACAGCTTGTTTCTCCAGGAAATACTGCCATAATCACACCCCCAGAGAATTCAGAAGAGCACTCCACACACAGCAAGGACATTTTGACTAATGCTGAATACCCACAAAAAGAATAATTTTTCAATTCACTGACTTTCTGACTCATTATAATGAAAGACATTAATTTAAAAAATCTATGATTGCAATTGCCTCTAGTAATCCTTAATAACAATGTATTTATCAAAGTGTGATTCAATTACCTTGGGGAGAAAGAGGGCAGGAAATGAAGTTGAAACAAATAAGTACCCTGCAGAGAAAACAAGCACTAGCTGACTGCTGACTAATTGAAGGGAAAGTAGACATTATTTTTTTCAGGAACACAGGAGACAAAGAAGAACAAAATACTGACTCTGAGACAGGAGAAAAAGTGTTCAAGAGAGAAGTCGAAAAAATATCGTATAATCCTTACCCCTGACAAAAAAGACCATTATTAGAAATAGTTTGTTGTCATCATTTAAGAAGAACAAGAAATAAAAAGTTTAGCTTAGGTTTGTTTATCTTTCGTTTAGCTGAAACATAGCATATGTATAAACATTATGTATTCCAGGATCCTTACTTTACCTCTTTGCATTATTTTTTTAGTGGTTGCTTTAAGGATCACAATATATATACTTTTCACAGCCTACTTAGGGTTAATATTGAATCAATTCATGTCAAATACAGAAATCTTGCAAGGTAGGCGTTCATTTACTCACCCTTGCCTGTTTTTGCTAAAGTTGTCAAATGTATAACATCTACATACATTAAAACTCTATGATACAATGTTATATAATTTCCAGTGCTCTCATCCCCCCCCAACAAAGATCTGAATTTTCATCTGTTTTTATTTCTCTTTAGTGTGTAGAACTTCCTTAGTATTTCTTATAGTACATGCCCACTGTCAATATATTCTTTTAGTTTTCTTTTTCTGAAAATGCATTTCATTCTTGGAAGATCATTTTCACTGGATGTAGAATTCTGATTTGATGTGGGCTTGTTCTCCCTTCCCCTCCAGCACTTTAAAGATGTTGTTCCACTGTGTTCTGATCATCAATAATTCAAATCATAGTTCCCTCGTATGCAATGTGTCATTTTTCTCTGACAGCTTTCAAAACACCTTTAGTTTTCTCAAATTTGATGATAATGTGCCTAGGTGTGTGCAATGCAATTCTGATGTTAACTACCTAGAATTAGGTCAAATTTCGGAAGTTAGGAGCATAATTCTACCCTCACTTCAGAAGCCAGATGTAAATTTCAGAGTTCTCAGGTCACCCATTCTTCTGATCAACTGGCTACAAATTCAGGGGTTCCCAGTACTCCCTAAAGTATTATAATTCACTAGAATGACTCACAGAACTCAGGAAAATACTACATTTATAATTATAGTTTTATTATAAAGAATGTAAATCAGGAGCAGCCAAGTGAAAAGACCCATAGAGTGAGGTCTAGGGGTCCCACACACAAAGCTTTTGTGTCCTCAGAATGCCTCAACTTCCAGCCACATTAAGGTATAAATACCAATCAGGCACGCTCACCTCAGTGCCCAGAGTTTTTACTGGAGTTTCATTACATAGACTTTGTTGATTGAATCACTGGCCATGTGCTTGAACTCAGTCTCCAGCCAATTCTGCCCTCTTCAGAGGCTGGGCTTATATCACATGACTAAAAAGGCCCCACCCTGTAATTACCTGGTTGGTCTTTCTGGTGTGGCTAGCCCCCATTTTGAGTCATCTCATTAGCATAAACTCAGGTGTGGGCCCAGAGGCTCACCATGAGTAACAAAGACATTTCTATCACTCCAAGAAATTCCAGAGATTTAGAGGTTATTTCCCAGGAACTAGGGACAAAGACCAGCCAAATTCTTTATTATACAACAGTGTGGTTTTCTTTGTTTTTATCTCATTTCAGGTTTGTTAAGCTTCTTGAAAATGTACATTTACATCCTTCACCAAATTTGGAAAATATTCAGCCATGTTTTCCTTAGATATTATTTCTGCCCATTATTCCTTTCTCTCATCTCCTTCTGGGACTCTAATTACACATTCTTAGAGCTTTCAATAGGGTCCCTGAGGCTTGTTCATTTTTACTTCAATATTTTTTCTCTGTGTTCCTCAGGTTAGATAATTTCTATTAATTAATTAATTTTTTCTTTTTTTGGCCTCACCGTGCAGCATGCAGGATCTTAGTTCCCCGACCAGAGATTGAACCCTTCCCCCCTGCAGTGGAAGCGTGGAGTCCTAACCACTGGACTGCCAGGGAAGTCCCAATAATTTCTATTAATATATCTTCAACTTTGCTGACTCTTTCATCGTTTGCATTCTGCTGTTAAATACATCTGGTAAATTTTTATTCCAGATATTACATTTTTTAGTTCTGGAATTTCCATTTGTTTCTTTTTTATAGTTTCTCTTTCTCTGTTAGATATCCTATATTTCATTCATAATGCACATATTTTCTTTTACATCCTTGAATATGTTTTATAGCAGGGATCCCCAACCCCCGGGCCATAGACCGCTACTGGTCCGTGGCCTGTTAGGAATAGGGTTGCACAGCAGAGGTGAGCGGTGGGTGAGCAAGCGAAGCTTCATCTGTATTTATAGCCGCTCCCCATCACTCGCATTACCACTTGAGCTCCACCTCCTGTCAGATCAGCAGCTGCATTAGATTCTCATAGGAGTGTGATCCTACTGTGAACTGTGCATGTGAGAGATCTAGGTTGCGCAATCCTTATGAGAATCTAATGCCTGATGATCTGAGGTGGAACTGAAGTGGTGAGGATAGCTAGTGCTGGGGAGCGGCTGCAAATACAGATTATCATTAGCAGAGAGGTTTGACTGCAGAGAGACCATAATAAATCAATTGCTTGCAGACTCATATCAAAACCCTATCAGTGAATGGCAAATGACAATTAAGCTGCATCTGGCAGCAGTCTTTAAGTCAGAATCTGACACTTATTTTAGTCCATGAAGGGCCCGCCCATTATTTTATTTACCACTTCCGTCTGTGCCTCTTTCCGCACACTGCGCACTTGTCTCAGTCACAGTTTTGGTAAGCCCATAAGTTAACCCTAGCCAAAATGAGTAAAAAACAAACATCTCTGGAGAGCTTCTTTGAAAAGGGGGAAAGACCCAGTGATGAGACAGAAGACTCTAAGACTGCCAAGAAAAAGAAAGCTGTATTTAAAAGAAAATACCAAGAGTCCTACTTAAATTATGGGTTCATTGCAACAGGTGATTCACATTCTCCAAGCCCGCTTTGTATAATATGTGGCGACCACCTATCCAACGAAGACACAAAACCTTCAAAACTGCTTTGCCACATGGAGACCAAGCACCCTGCATTAAAAGACAAGCCTTTGGAGTTTTTCAAAAGAAAAAACGTGCATACAAAGAACAGAAGCAATTATTGAAGGCCACCACTTCATCAAATGTGTCTGCACTGAGAGCATCGTTCTTAGTGGCTAACCGCATTGCTAAAGCTAAGCCCTTCACTACTGGTGAAGAGTTGATCCTACCTGCTGCTAAGGACAACTTTTAGGAAAGGCTGCAGTTCAAAAGATGGCACATGTTCCTCTTTCAGCTAGCATCATAACTAGATGAATTGATGAAATAGCAGAGGATATTGAGGCACAATTGTTAGAGAGGATTAATGAGTCACCGTGGTATGCAGTCCAGGTTGACAAGTCTCCCAATGTTGACAACAAGGCAACAATGCTTGTTTTTGTGTGATATATTTTTCAGGAGGATGTGCAGGAGGATATGTTATGTGCACTTTTGTTGCCAACCAACACCACAGCTGCAGAACTATTCAAGTCTTTGAATGATTACATATCAGGAAAACTGAATTGGTCATTTTGTGTTTGTATATGCATGGACGGAGCGGCTGCCATGACTGGACGGTTTTCTGG
Organism: Physeter macrocephalus; assembly: GCF_002837175.3. Taxonomy (NCBI): domain Eukaryota; kingdom Metazoa; phylum Chordata; class Mammalia; order Artiodactyla; family Physeteridae; genus Physeter; species Physeter macrocephalus. The sequence goes on from NC_041218.1 coordinate 55,732,696, forward strand.
TTTCACTACTTGGGTCAAAGAAGTTGCTTCTGAACGTGAGTCTATGCACTGTGTCATCCATAGAGAAATGCTGGCTAGCCAAAAAATGTCACCTGAACTTAAAATGTTTTGCAGGATGTTATTAAAATTATCAACCACATTAAACTACATGCCCTTAACTCACATCTGTTCACGCAGCTCTGTGAGGAGATGGCTGCAGAGCACACAGGTCTTCTCTTATACACAGAAGTGAGATGGCTTTCTAAAGGTAGATCACTGGCCAGAGTTGTTTTTTTTTTTTTTTTTTTTTTTTGCGGTACGCTGGCCTCTCACTGTTGTGGCCTCTCCCATTGCAGAGCACAGGCTCTGGACGCACAGGCTCAGCGGCCATGGCTCACGGGCCTAGCCACTCCGCGGCATATGGGATCTTCCCGGACTGGTGCATGAACCCATGTCCCCTGCATCGGCAAGCGGACTCTCAATCACTGCGCCACCAGGGAAGCCCCAGAGTTTTTGAGTTATGAGAGCCACTCCAGAGATTTCTTTTAGAAAAACAGTCACCACTGGCAGCACATTTCAGTGATTACTGAATGGGTCGCAAAACTTGCTTACTTGTGTGACATATTCAACGTGCTGAACGAACTCAATCTGTCACTTCAGGGGAGAAGAACAACTGTGTTCAAGTCTGCAGATAAAGTGGCTCCATTCAACGCCATACTGAAATTATGGGGGTGACGAGTGAACACTGGGATTTTTGATATGTTTCAAACATTAGCAGAGATTTTGAAAGGGACTGAGCCAGGGCCTTCTTTCTCCCAGCTGGTGCATGATCACCTATCTCAGCTTTCAAAAGAGTTTAAGCATTACTTCCTAACCACAAAAGACCCCCGAACTGGGAAGGAATGGATCTGCAACCCATTTGTAAATAAGCCAGGTGAATCGACTTTGTCCATGCTAGAAGAGGGTCAACTGCTTGAGATTGCAAATGATGGTGGCCTTAAACGTATGTTTGAGACAACTTCAAATCTCCATACGTTCTGGATTAAGTCAAGACGGAATATCCTGAGACTGGCACAAAAGCACTGAAAAGCCTGCTTCCATTTCCAATATCCTGTCTTTGTGAAGCAGGGTTTTCTGCAATAACAGCAACCAAAACAAGATTACAGAGTAGACTGGATATAAGCAACACACTTCGGGTGTCACTGTCTCCCATCACCCCCAGATGAGACCATCTAGTTGCAGGAAAACAAGCTCAGGGCTCCCACTGATTCTGCATTATGGTGAGTTGTATAATTATTTCATTATATATTACAGTGCAATAATAATAGAAATAAAGTGCACAATAAATGTAATGTGCTTGAATCATCCCGGAACCATCCACCCTCAGCCCCCTGAGGAAAAACTGTCTTCCATGAAACTGGTCCCTGGTGCCAAAAAGGTTGGAGACTGCTGTTTTATAGTAACTGCTTTAAATCTTTGTCTGCTAGCTTCAACATCTGGGGCATCTCCGGGTTGATCTTTGTTGATTGTCTTTTGCCTCAAAAATGAGTCACATTCCCATATTTCTTGATTTATTAAGTAATTTTAGGTTGTATCCTTAACATTGTAAATGTTATTTTCCAAACATCTTGGAGTCTGTAATACTTTCCCAAAGAATGTTAGTTTTTTTGTATGTTGGTTTGGTTTGGTTTAGCATACAATTGACTTAACTGGGCTATATCTTTTGGGCTTGGTTGCTTAAAGTTTGTCCTGTGCAGGCATGGTTCAGGCATCAGCAGAAGATTTATTAAAAAGATTTTAGGATTCCCTTCTCTGGATCCCTCCTACCTTGGATCTTCTACTTACTTTCCAGCAACTATACTTATCCCAAACTCATACCTTCAAGCCAAAACACCCGGCGTTTTGCAGCAGAATTTTAGCCAACCTGCAGGGAGCAGACTGAGGCCAGTTCTTAGGCTAGAAACTGTGAAAACAGGGATCTGAGTATCTCCCTTCTTACAAACGGTCAACTGCCCTCCAGAATCTGCTTACTTTTGGTCATTCTAAGGATAAACTTACAGTTTATCATTGTTATATGTAGAAAGATCATCTGACAAGAGCAACTCATGTCAGAATTCCTCCATCACCCTCATTTTGTAGGTTAAGAAAACTAAGTCCTAAGGAGGTGTTTCCCTGTTCATAAGGAATTTATTGGAATTGGGGCTTGCCACCATGAGAGTTGAGTTGTTGTGGTAAGATAGATGTTATCGGGCAATTTCCTTAAATTTAATAAACATCACTAGTTTGAATTCATTGGCATTACACCCAGTCAATGTTAATCAAAATTCTATATTATAAAATATTGTAAAAGAAATGTTATAACTTTTTATTATTTTAAAGGACTTGGCTAGCAAAGTGCTAAAAGTAAAAGTTCCTAAAAGATATGTTTTATTGAGGATCTAAAAACTGTTTGAAACTAGTATATACACCTATGCAAACAAAAAAAATCTAACATGAATGTTTATTTCAAAAGCTAAAATAAAAGGATACCTCAAGATGGAGGAGGAGTAAGACGTGGAGATCACCTTCCTCCCCACAAATACATCAGAAATACATCTATGTGTGGAACAACTCCTACAGAACATCTATTGAACTCTGGCAGAAGACCTCAGACTTCCCAAAAGGCAAGAAACTCCCCACGTACATGGGTAGGGCAAAAGAAAAAACAGAGACAAAAAATAGGGATGGGACCTGCACCTCTGAGAGGGAGCTGTGAAGGAGGAAAAGTTTCCACACACTAGGAAGCCCTTTCACTGGTGGAGATGGGGACTGGGCGGTGGGGAGGGGGGAGCTCCGGAGCCATGGAGCAGAGCGCAGCAACAAGGGTGCTGAGGGCAAAGTGGAGAGATTCCCCCACAGAGGATCAGTGCCGACCAGCAATCACCAGCCCGAGAGGCTTGTCTGCTCACCCGCCAGGGTGGGCGAGGGCTGGTATCTGAGGCTTGGGCTTTGGAGGTCAGATCCCAGGGAGAGGACAGGGGTTGGCGGCATGAACACAGCCTGAAGGGGGCTAGTGTGCCACAGCTAGCTGGGAGGGAGTCCGGGAAAAAGTCTGGAGCTGCCGAAGAGGCAAGAGACCATTGTGTGGTGCGCGAGGAGAGGGGATTCAGAGCACCGCCTAAATGAGGTCCAGAGATGGGCGCGAGCCGCGACTATCAGTGTGGACCCCAGAGACGGGCATGAAATGCTAAGGCTGCTGCTGCCGCCACCAAGAAGCCTGTGTGCAAGCACAGGTCACTATCCACACCTCCCCTCCCGGGAGTCTGTGCGGCCCGTCACTGCCAGGGTCCCATGATCCAGGGACAACTCCCCCGGGGAGAACACACGGCGTGCCTCAGGCTGTTGCAACATCACAGGCTTCCCCAGCATTCCGTACCCTGCCCTCCCCCTCCCCCTCCCCCAGTCAATGTTAATCAAAATTCTATATTATAAAATATTGTAAAAGAAATGTTATAACTTTTTATTATTTTAAAGGACTTGGCTAGCAAAGTGCTAAAAGTAAAAGTTCCTAAAAGATATGTTTTATTGAGGATCTAAAAACTGTTTGAAACTAGTATATACACCTATGCAAACAAAAAAAATCTAACATGAATGTTTATTTCAAAAGCTAAAATAAAAGGATACCTCAAGATGGAGGAGGAGTAAGACGTGGAGATCACCTTCCTCCCCACAAATACATCAGAAATACATCTATGTGTGGAACAACTCCTACAGAACATCTATTGAACTCTGGCAGAAGACCTCAGACTTCCCAAAAGGCAAGAAACTCCCCACGTACATGGGTAGGGCAAAAGAAAAAACAGAGACAAAAAATAGGGATGGGACCTGCACCTCTGAGAGGGAGCTGTGAAGGAGGAAAAGTTTCCACACACTAGGAAGCCCTTTCACTGGTGGAGATGGGGACTGGGCGGTGGGGAGGGGGGAGCTCCGGAGCCATGGAGCAGAGCGCAGCAACAAGGGTGCTGAGGGCAAAGTGGAGAGATTCCCCCACAGAGGATCAGTGCCGACCAGCAATCACCAGCCCGAGAGGCTTGTCTGCTCACCCGCCAGGGTGGGCGAGGGCTGGTATCTGAGGCTTGGGCTTTGGAGGTCAGATCCCAGGGAGAGGACAGGGGTTGGCGGCATGAACACAGCCTGAAGGGGGCTAGTGTGCCACAGCTAGCTGGGAGGGAGTCCGGGAAAAAGTCTGGAGCTGCCGAAGAGGCAAGAGACCATTGTGTGGTGCGCGAGGAGAGGGGATTCAGAGCACCGCCTAAATGAGGTCCAGAGATGGGCGCGAGCCGCGACTATCAGTGTGGACCCCAGAGACGGGCATGAAATGCTAAGGCTGCTGCTGCCGCCACCAAGAAGCCTGTGTGCAAGCACAGGTCACTATCCACACCTCCCCTCCCAGGAGTCTGTGCGGCCCGTCACTGCCAGGGTCCCATGATCCAGGGACAACTCCCCCGGGGAGAACACACGGCGTGCCTCAGGCTGTTGCAACATCACAGGCTTCCCCAGCATTCCGTACCCTGCCCTCCCCCTCCCCCTCCCCCTCCTCCCCCCACCCCCGGCCTGAGTGAGCCAGAGCCCCCAATCAGCTGCTACTTTAACCCCGTCCTGTCTGAGCGAAGAACAGATGCCCTCAGGTGACCTACGCGCAGAGGCGGGGCCAAATCCAAAGCTGAACCCCAGGAGCTGTGCGAACAAAGAGAAAGGGAAATCTCTCCCAGCAGCCTCAGGAGGAGTAGAGTAAACCTCCACAATCAACTTGATGTACCCTGCATCTGTGGAATACCTGAATAGACAACGAATCATCCCAAAACTAAGGTGGTGGACTTTGGGAGCAACTGTAGACTTTGGGTTTGCTTTCTGCATCTAATTTATTCCTCGTTTTATGTTTATCTTAGTTTAGTATTTAGAGTTTATTATAATTGGTAGATTTGTTTATTCATTTGGCTGCTCTCTTCCTCCTTTTTTTTTAATATATATTTTTTCCTTTTCCTCTTTTTGAGAGTGTGTATGTGTATGCTTCTTTCTGTGATTTTGTCTGTATAGCTTTGCTTTTACCATTTGTACTAGGGTCCTGTCTGTTTTTTTTCTTTTTTTTTCCTTCTTGTTTTTTTAAATGTAGTTTTTAGCACTTGTTATCATTGATGGATTTATTTTTTGGTTTGGTTGCTCTCTTCTTTCTTTCTTTATTTTTTTCTCCCTTTCCTTGTGAGCCGTGTGGCTGACAGGGTCTTGGTGCTCCAGCCGGGTGTCAGGCCTGTGCCTCTGAGGTGGGAGAGCCGAGTTCAGGACATTGGTCTACCAGAGATCTCCTGGCTCCATGTAATATGAAACGGCAAAAACTCTCCCAGAGATCTCCATCTCAACGCAAAGACCCAGCTCCACTCAATGACCAGCAAACTACAGTGCTGGACACCATATGCCAAACAACTAGCAAGACAGGAACACAACCTACCCATTAGCAGAGAGGCTATCTAAAATCATAATAAGGTCCAGACAACCACAAAACACACCACCGGATGTGGTCCTGCTCACCAGAAAGAAAAGATCCAGCCTCATCCACCAGAACACAGGCACTAGTGGCCTCCACCAGGAAGCCTGCACAACACACTGAACCTAACAGCCACTGGGGGCAGACACCAAAAACAACAGGAACTATGAACCTGCAGCCTGTGAAAAGGAGACACCAAACACAGTGAGTGCAGAAAATGAGAAGACAGAGAAACACAGCAGATGAAGGAGCAAGGTAAAAACACACCAGACCAAACAAATGAAGAGGAAATAGGCAGTCTATCTGAAAAGAATTCAGAGTAATGATAGTAAAGATGATCCAAACTCTGGGAAATAGAATGGAGAAAATACAAGAAACGTTTAACAAGGACCTAGAAGAACTAAAGAGCAAACAAACAATGATAGACAACACAATAAATGATATTAAAACTTCTCTAGAGAAATCAATAGCAGAATAACTGAGGCAGTAGAATGGATAAGTGACCTGGAAGATAAAATAGTGGAAATAACTACCACAGAGCAGAATAAAGAATGAAAACAATTGAGGACAGTCTCAGAGACCTCTGGGACAACATTAAGTGCACCAGCATTCGAATTATAGGGGTCCCAGAAGAAGAGGAGAAAAAGAAAGGGACTGAGAAAATATGTGACGAGATTATAGTTGAAAACTTCCCTAATATGGGAAAGGAAATAGTGAATCAAGTCAGGGAAGAGCAGAGAGTCCCATACAGGATAAATTCAAGGAGAAACACCCCAAGACACATATTAATCAAACTATCAAAAATTAAATACAAAGAAAAAATATTAAAACCAGCAAGGGGGGGCTTCCCTGGTGGCGCAGTGGTTGCGCGTCCGCCTGCCGATGCAGGGGAGCCGGGTTCGCGCCCCGGTCTGGGAGGATCCCACATGCCGCGGAGCGGCTGGGCCCGTGAGCCGTGGCCGCTGGGCCTGCGCGTCCGGAGCCTGTGCTCCGCAACGGGAGAGGCC
>NC_041218.1:55739549-55741674 GCF_002837175.3 Physeter macrocephalus
CCAATCGACAGATCATCCAAAATGAAAATAAATAAGGAAACAGAAGCTTTAAATGACACAATGGACCAGATAGATTTAATTGATATTTATAGGACATTCCATCTAAAAACAACAGAATACACTTTCTTCTCAAGTGTTCATGGAACATCCTCCAGGATAGATCCTATTTGGGTTCACAAATCAAGCCTTGGTAAATTTAAGAAAATTGAAATTGTAACAAGTATCTTTCCCGACCACAACACTATGAGACTACATAACAATTACAGGAGATAATCTGTAAAAAATACAAACACATGGAGGCTAAACACTATGCTACTTAATAAACAAGAGATCACTAAAAAAATCAAAGAGAAAATAAAATACCTAGAAACAAATGAAAATGAAAACATGACAACCCAAAACCTATGGGATGCAGCAAAAGCAGAGTTCTAAGAGGGAAGTTTATAGCAATATATTCCCACCTCAAGAAACAAGAAACAGCTCACATAAACAACGTAACCTTACACCTAAAGCAATTAGAGAAAGGAGAACAAAAAAAATCCCCCCAAAGTTAGCAGAAGGAAAGAAATCATAAAGATCAGATCAGAAATAAATGAAAAAGAAATGAAGGAAACAATAGCAAAGATCAATAAAACTAAAAGCTGGTTCTTTGAGAAGGTAAACAAAATTGATGAACCATTAGCCAGACACATCAAGAAAAAAAAGGGAGAAGACTCAAATCAATAGAATTAGAAATGAAAAAGAAGTAACAACTGACTCTGCAGAAATACAAAGGATCAGGAGAGATTACTACAAGAAACTATATGCCAATAAAAAGGACAACGTGGAAGAAATGGACAAATTCTTAGAAAAGCACGACCTTCTAAGATCGAACCAGGAAGAAACAGAAAATTTAAACAGACCAATCACAAGCACCGAATTTGAGACTGTGATTAAAAATCTTCCAACAAACAGAAGCCAAGGACCAGATGGCTTCACAGGCAAATTGTATCAAACATTTAGAGAAGAGCTAACAACTATCCTTCTCAAACTCTTCCAAAATACAGCAGAGGGAGGAACACTCCCAAACTCATTCTACGAGGCCTCCATCACACTGATACCCAAACCAGACAAAGATGTCACAAAGAAAGAAAACTACAGGCCAATATCACTGATGAATATAGATGCAAATATCCTCAACAAAATACTAGCAAACAGAATCCAAAAGCACATTAAAAGGATCATCCACCATGATCAAGTGGGGTTACCCCAGGAATGCAAGGATACTTCAATATATGCAAATCAATCAATGTGATACACCATACTAACAAATTGAAGAATAAAAACCATATGATCATCTCAATAGATGGAGAAAAAGCTTTTGACAAAATTCAACACCCATTTATGATAAAAAACGTCCAGAAAGTAGGCATAGAGAGAACTTACCTCAACATAATAAAGGCCATATATGACAAACCCACAGCCAGCATTGTTCTCAATGGTGAAAAACTGAAACCATTTCCATTAAGATCAGGAACACGATAAGGTTGTCCACTCTCACCACTATTATTCAAGATAGTTTCGGAAGTTTTAGCCACAGCAATCAGAGAAGAAAAAGAAATAAAAGAAATCCAAATTGGAAAAGAAGAAGTAAAGCTGTCACTGTTTGCAGATGACAAGATACTATATACAGAGACTCCTAAAGATGCTACCAGAAAACTACTAGAGGTAATCAACGAATTTGGTAAAGTAGCAGGGTACAAAATTAATGCACAGAAATCTCTTGCATTCCTATACACAAATGATGAAAAATCTGAAAGAGAAATTCAGGAAACACTTCCATTTACCATTGCAACCAAAAGAATAAAACACCTAGGAATAAACCTACCTAAGGAGACAAAAGACCTGTATGCAGAAAACTATAAGACACTGATGAAAGAAATTAAAGAGGATACAAACAGATGGAGAGATATACCATGTTCTTGGATTGGAAGAATCAACTTTGTGAAAATGACTCTACTACACAAAGTAATCTACAGATTCGGTGCAATCCCTATCAAACTACCAATGGCATTTTTCACAAAACTAGAACAAAAAATTTCACAATTTGTATGGAAACACAAAAAATCCTGAATAGCCAAAGCAA
>NC_041218.1:55742082-55745436 GCF_002837175.3 Physeter macrocephalus
TGAGACCTAATTAAACTTAAAAGCTTTTGCACAGCAAAGGAAACCATAAACAAGATGAAAAGACAACCCTCAGAATGGGAGAAAATATTTGCAAATGAAGCAACTGACAAAGGATTAACCTTAAAAATTTACAAACAGCTCATGCAACTCAATATCAAAAAAACAAACAACCCAATCCAAAAATGGGCGGAAGACCTAAATAGACATTTCTCCGAAGAAGATATACAGATTGCTAACAAATACATGAAAGAACGCTCCACATCACTAATCATTAGAGAAATGCAAATCAAAAGTACAATGAGGTATCACCTCACACCAGTCAGAATGGACATCATCAAAAAATCTACAAACAGTACATGCTGGAGAGGGTGTTGAGAAGAGGGAACCCTCTTGCACTGTTGGTGGGAAGGTAAATTGATACAGCCACTATGGAGAACAGTATGGAAGTCCCTTAAAAAACTAAAAAGAGCACTAGTATATGACCCAGGAATCCCACTACTGGGCATATACCCTGAAAAAACCATAATTAAAAAAGAGTCATGCACCACAATGTTCATTGCAGCACTATTTACAATAGCCAGGACATGGAAGCAACCTAAGTTTCCATCGACAGATGAATGGATAAAGAAGATGTGGCACATATATACAAGGGAATATTACTCAGCCATAAAAAGAAATGAAATTGAGTTATTTGTAGTGAGGTGGATGGACCTAGAGCCTGTCATACAGCGTGAAGTAAGTCAGAAAGAGAAAAACAAATACCATATGCCAACACATATATATGGAATCTAAAAAGAGAAGATAAATGGTTCTGAAGAACCTAGGGGCAGGACAGGAATAAAGACACAGACATGGATAATGGACTTGAGGACATGGGGAGGTAAGCTGGTACGGAGTGAGAGAGTGGCATGGACATATATACACTACCAAATGTAAAATAGATAGCTAATGGGAAGCAGCTGCATAGCACAGGGAGATCAGCTTGGTGCTTTGTGACCACCTAGAGGGGTGGGATAGGGAGGGTGGGAGTGAGACACAAGAGGGAGGAGATATAGGGATATATGTATATGTATAGCTGATTCACTTTGTTATAAAGCAGAAACTAACACACCATTGTAAAGCAATTATACTCCAATAAAGATGTTTTTAAAAAATCGCTAAAATAATACACACAAAAACAAACAATAATTACTTCTTTGGATGACAGAATTTAGGGGTTTTTTTTCTTTTGTTTGCAACTTTGAGCCTGAATTGCTTTGCAATATGGAAAAGAGTGATTTAAAAATAAAATAAATCATGAAAAATTTTATTCCCGTTAAAGCATTTAAAAATTTTATCCATGCTTTTCTCATAGGTTGTGCATTTAATGCTCCATCCAAATCACTAGAAATTCTAAATTACTATGGGTTTTGAAAATAGTACTAAAATAAAAGCAAACATCTGAGCTATTTGCAGTTAATTATGTCCTTATACCATAAAATCTTTAAGCAGTGAAAGGATTAAAATGCTTAATTTTTATAGGAAAAATGTTATATGTAAGAAAAATATGGAGAATAATGTAAAAGTAAATAAGCAGATGTTCTGAAAGCAATCCAACTCAATGCAATGTTCAGTAGGAAACAAATCTTTTTTTATACAAATATATACATATTTTATTGATTTCATTTTAATTATTATTAAATACAAATATAAAGACATAACATTACACCTCACTTTGTCCTGCACAATAATTAATAACTATGTCCTATAAATGGGTGTGACCAAGAGAATTCCATGTTGTGGCAAGGTGGGCAAGGTGAAATTTACAAATAACACTCACTCAATTGTGGGCCTGCAGAAGCCAGTACTCAGGTGAATGTCAGTCAGGCCACATTTCCCAGGTGTAACAGCCTTTTCACTCCATTTTCAGACACTCTTCACATTTTTAAAAGTACACCCACCACGTGCCCCTCACAGCCTCCTGGATTTTCTCCTTCCCTTCTGTCTTTCTTTCTACATTTCCTTCCATCCAGCTTTCCTTCCAATTCTCTCTCCTTTCTTCAAACTGGTATCCGGCACCTGCTCTGAGCTCAGCCACACACTGAACCGGAGGGATACAAAGATGAATATTGGTTCCAGGCGCCTTTATTTTTTCCTCTTTTCTCATTTTATTGAAACAAGTAAATCTTTATGCCCATATTTAATAAACAATGGAGATCTGGATTATTTACCAGCATGATGAGGTAGAGAATTCAGGGCAGTAAATGACCCATTTATAAAAGGTAGTTAAAACATAATTATTTTAATTAAACAGGAGAGAACTAATGAGAAGTAGATGGCATTTTCTGGGGAAATGTCTAAAAAACTGCAAATATTGTATAAGAATAAAATAATCTCCTAGAACCTTTCTTTGCTGCTAAATCTGTTTAGAACTATAAGGATTGAAAATACAATGTACCAACCAGTACTCTGGAAAGGGAAGCCTCTATACCCTGAGGGATGCAGCTCCCTCATACACCCTCTGCGTAAGCCCATGGTGCAGGAGCAAGAGAATGCTGTACAGCAGGAACCATAGAGAGAATGAAAAGCAGTGCAAAATACTAAAGAACAAGGTCCAGCAACAGAAAAATATGCCAGGCACAAAGACCTATTCTGCAAAATCAAAAGGCAAACTAACAACATGAAGACCACCTTTATTTTGGTTGGATTAGGTCATCTGGTACTCCACATGACTCAGACCAGATACACATTCAGTAACCAAAAAATAATTAGAAGTATTATAGATCTTCTGACAGGAATGTCAAAGGGAGAGGGGAGGGTGCATTCTTTTTTTTTTTAAATAAATCTTTATTGGAGTATAATTGCTTCACAATACTGTGTTAGTTTCTGTTGTACAACAAAGTGAATCAGCCATATGCATACATGTATCTCCGTATCCCCTCCCTCTTGAGCCTCCCTCCCACTTACCCTCCTTGTCCCACCCCTCTAGGTCATGGCAAAGCACCAAGTCTATCTCCCTGTGCTATGCTGCTGCTTCCCACCAGCCAACTATTTTACATTTGGTAATGTATATACGTCGATGCTACTCTCATTTCACACCAGCTTCCCTGCCCCGCTATGTCCTCAAGTCTTTTCTCTATGTCTACGTCTTTATTCCTGCCCTGCCCCCAGGTTCATCAGTACCATTTTTTCTTTTTTTTTAGATTCCATATATATGTGTTAGAATATGGTATTTGTTTATCTCTTTCTGACTTACTTCACTCTGTATGACAGACTCTAGGTCCATCCACCTCACTACAAATAACTCAATTTTGCTTCTTTTTATGGCTGAGTAATATTCCATTGTATATATGTGCCACATCTTCTTTATCCATT
>NC_041218.1:55745499-55800992 GCF_002837175.3 Physeter macrocephalus
TCTGTATGACAGACTCTAGGTCCATCCACCTCACTACAAATAACTCAATTTTGCTTCTTTTTATGGCTGAGTAATATTCCATTGTATATATGTACCACATCTTCTTTAACCATTCATCTGTCGATGGACTCTTAGGTTGCTTCCATGTCCTGACTATTGTAAAAACAGCTGCAATGAACACTGTGGTACATGACTCTTTTTTTTTCCCCTGCATCGGCAGGCGGACTCTCAACCACTGTGCCACCAGGGAAGCCCCCATGACTCCCTTTGAATTATGGTTTTCTCAGGGTATATGCCCAGTAGTGGGATTGCTGGGCCATATGGTAGTTCTATTTTTAGTGGTTTTTTTGTTTTTTTTTTTTGCTTTTCCAGTACGCGGGCCTCTCACTGCTGTGGCCTCTCCCGTTGCAGAGTTTCTCTAATAATTAGTCATGTTGTGCATCTTTTCATGTGCTTCTTGGCCATCTGGATGTCTTCTTTGGTGAAATGTCTATTTAGGTCTTCCGCCTATTTTTTAATTGAATTGTTTGTTTTTTTGATATTGAGCTCCATGAGCTCTTTGTATATTTGGGAGATTAATCCTTTGTTCGTTGTTTCATTTTCAAATATTTTCTCCCATTCTGAGAGTTTTCTTTTCATCTTGTTTATGGTTTCCTTTGCTGTGCAAAAGCTTTTAATTTTCATTAGGTCCCATTTATTTTTGTTTTTATTTCCATTTCTCTAGGAGGTGGGTCAAAAAGGATCTTGCTGTGATTGATGTCATATAGTGTTGGGCCTATGTTTTCCTCTAAGTGTTTTAGACTGTCTGGCCTTACATTTAGGTCTTTAATCCATTTTGAGTCTATTTTTGTATATGGTGTTAGGTAGTGCTCAAATTTCATTCTTTTACATGTAGCTGTCCAGTTTTCCCAGCACCACTTCTTGAAGAGGCTGTCTTTTCTCCATTGTATGTTCTTGCCTCCTTTGTCATAAATTAGGTGACCATATGTGTGTGGGTTTATCTCTGGGCTTTCTATGCTGTTCCATTGATCTATATTTCTGTTTTTGTGCCAGTACCATACTGTGTTGATTACTGCAGCTTTGTAGTATAGTTTGAAGTCAGGGAGCCTGATTCCTCCAGCTCCGTTTTTCTTTCTCAAGATTGCTTTGGCTATTTGGGGTCTTGGTGCATTCTTAATAAACAGCACATCTTTAAAATCTTCTCAGACCATCATTGTTCCTCTTAATATTCTCCAGCACCATAGCTATTCCCAGAAACTCTAACTTTGGAGGGCAGAGTTCCCTGCCCTCCAAAACTTCTCTGACAGCTTCCCCATATGCCTTTCCTCTCTATCTTCTCTCTCTCCTTCTTCTGTAGCTTATTATTATGTAGCTCCATGTAGCCTTTCTGGTTTCATTTGTTTTGTTTATTTGTTTAGACTTGAAATTGAATTTTGGATACCAAACAATAGCCCCAAGTGGCCAAAAAGAGAGAATCTTTTCTCTTAAATGTAGGTGTACTGTCAAGGAGAAGAGGGAGGCTATGAATGTCCGTAAATTAGTAATTATGACTTCCTTACACAATTAGTTAATAATTTTATCTCTATTACACTAATAAGAATAGCATGCTTTATATTGTAGTTTCCCTATTAGATGTGGAGGATTTTCTTAGGGGTAACTGGGATGTAGATACACCTGTGAATTCTGAAATAATAGATATAGAGAAGCTTTCTGGAACTGCTTTGTAGACTATTATTCCTCTAAATTCTACAGAGATATAGGGCAACTTGATGCTTAGTCCTTTTGAGATTAGAGGAAATATGTTTTTAAATCTGTATCTTATTGGTAATTTTTAGCTAGAATCACAGCACATTTGGCCCCCTACATTTAGCTTGGGGGGGTGTTATTTACACCATTTAGAAGACCCGAGGTAAACTGGACACCATCAAAAACACAGCCAGTAAAAATAACGTATGATTAATTGGGGATTACTGTGGGCCAGGCAACACCATGGAGAATTTAAGGGTAGAGAAAGAAGCCAAAGGAAAGTTTCAGGGCTCAGGGGGTTAGATATTTACCATAATGAGGGACCAGCTTCCTGAAGGGAACAGTTACAGAAAGAATGGTATGCTGGTACGGCAGGCATTGAGAGAGCAGTTGGAAAAGGGAATTATGGATTATTGTTATTTCTAATCACTGAGATCCAAACAACCCAGATTCATGTACAATCCAGGCGTGCAATATACATCTTCACAGTAAATATTTCTATAAGCATATGTTATAAAAACTAGGAGTATAATTGTGACATCAACTAATTTCACAATTTTTTTAGAAAATAAAGCCATCACATGCTTCATTCAACAAGTATCTGATGAGCACTCACTGCTTGCCAGGTACTGAGCTAGGTTTGGAGTTGCAGTGGAAAACAAGTAGACAAGGCCCTAGAGGTGGGAGACAGACAGTAAATAAGTAAACAGATATATAAAGAAAAGGGATTGTTTCAGATAGTGTCAAGTGTTACGAAAATAATAAAATAGAAGATGACCAAGAGGTGGCTACTATCTTAGACATGGTGGTCCGGAAGACATCTCTGAAGAGATGACATTTCAGCAGGGACTAAAACAATATGAAAGAGTTGGCCAAGAAGATAAGAAGATAAGAAGATGTCAGGCAGAGGGAACAGCTAGCAGAAAGGCCTTAAATTCGGTACATGTTTAGTGTGTCAAGAGAAAGGCATGAAAAAATTCTCAGGGACCAAGTCATGTGAGGCTTTATAGCTCTGGATTTTACTCTAATAGCAATGAGTAGATATTGGTGAACTTTAAGCTACAAAAGAAAATAATCTGATTTATGTTTTCAAAGGATCCCACAGGCAACTCTGTGGAGTGTGAACCAAAGGGGTCAAGGGTGTAAGCAGGAATCAATTGGGAGGTTTTTACTACAGTCCAGGCGGAGGATAAATAAAGGTAAGAGTGAAGATGGTAAGAGGGTATTGGGCAATATTGGGCAATATTTAGGAGGTTTGGCCAACTAGATTCTTGATGGATGGGATATAAGAAATCAGGATTGGATATGAGAAATCAGGAAGAGTGGAACTGAGGTTGATTCTGAGGGTTTTGGCTTCATCAGTTATGATGATTCTAATAACTAAGATGGGGATAACTGGGGAAAGATGATGTTATGGAAGTGGTGGGAATTGGGGTCCATAAACTACCTATGCTTACATGGATGAGTTTTGCAGGAGCCTTGAATGCCCTTAAGTGGAATGAAAATTTTTGGTATATATTCACAGGGACTTTGGATTGGGAGCATACACAGTTTCATCAAATTCTTAAGAGAATTTGAAAAGTTATCTCCGGAAAGCAAAGTTAGGCAATTCCTAACATATTACCCTCTGGATTTTCTTTTTCTTCTTCCTTTCTTTTCTGTTTATAATTATGTAAAAGCAGAAAAGAGAGTAATTCTATTGATAATTTGAAAAGAAAAGTTATCTCCGGAAAGCAAAGTTAGGCAATTCCTAACATATTACCCTCTGGATTTTCTTTTTCTTCTTCCTTTCTTTTCTGTTTATAATTATGTAAAAGCAGAAAAGAGAGTAGAGACAGAATTGTTATTAAAGAAAAATATATGTAAAGAAAAGGACACATTTTGAAAGTTAGCTCTCTTTTAAATTTTACTTCATTGAGAATATAAGTACATATACAGGGTAGACTTGAAAAGACTTCTGGATTCCATTTTAATTTCCTTGCTACATTTAAGATCCTTTGGCAGTCCTAGGTGTAGGCAGTCTAGCATTCCTGGCCTCTCCTACTAGGCCAAACACATATCTTCTCCTTCTTTGACATGTCCAAGGGACATCTTATACCTTGGGTGTTTTGAGCTCTCCCACTGAGGTACAGCTAAGGGTAACTCTTGCAATCCTGTCTATAAATAGGCATTTTATCAGATGAGGTTCTGCCAAGGAAACAACACTATGAATAGAATGGAGTAAGGGATTAATATGTGTATTAGAACTTACACGATTGTGTGAGAAGCTGAGGAAATACAGGTGTGAATGTGAACAGCTGGAGGATTAGAGAAAAGCCAATAACAAGGGACCATAAAGAGAGCTGTGGAAGGCTGTTGCCCCTGCATCTGGCAGTGGGCCTGAAGTCACCATAAGTTAGTAAGTCAGAGAGTCAAGAAGAAAAGTTGGACAGACAGTTGGGTAAAGCACAGGCACATTTTTCTTCCACAAGGACAAACTGGAACCTACACTTGTCACTCATTATGTCAAACTCCAAGGATGCAGGCCACCTGCAGAAAAAGTTGGTGCTTTTGACGACCTTGCTACACATGCTACTTGCCCAGGAACTGGAAAAGCTGAAAGAGGAGATCTCATAGGAATAAGAGAAGCTATGGGCCTGGGTGCTGCTCCATGTGAACAAGGTGAGCCAGAACATCAGGAACCACACACACACACATACACACACACACTCAGGTGTGTGCACATATGCAAGCATGTGTTGAGCAATGCCTGGGACCCTGCAGTAACCTCCTGCGTAACGACTGCTGCTTCTCCCTTCCAAATCTCGTGCAAATTTCTCTAATGGCCCACTCTAAACTGAAACGACTAAAGGGAAGGGAATTCTGGGAGCCATAGTTCCTGCTTAATTGACACAGTACTAAATTACCACAGTCATGTTCTTCACCAACCATACCATGAGAAAGAAGGCAGTGATTCACTTTGACCCCAATTATGGCCCTACTTAAAAAGACATGAAGTGAGGTTGGATGTATTTAAGTATATGGAATGTGATGGAACAAAATAACTCAAAGAACTCAACTTTCTGGTTGCAACAACCCAACAATTCCACCTGAAGTTCTCAGACATTATGACTAGCACTAACATAGCAGTTTTTATAAACTTGAGCTACAGTTGTTAGTAAAATGCAGGGCTGGATGGACCACAATGGTAATTCCTATGTGCCTATATACATAAAATGGGTCAAGATTACTCAATTTTATATCCTATCTAATTCTGCTACATCCTATTATATCTAGCCTCACAGTAATGTTTTATAAGTAATCTTTGTTTGCTTTCTTGTCCCAACACTTTAATATCTTAGGAGGAAGTAATACAAAATTGATGTTGTTATTGGTTTTTCTACTCTGTGAACTGTAATTTCTATACATCATAGATCTCATCTTCTTTTAACAAAAAGAGTTTTTATCAGCTAATAAGACACCATTTTCCTTTGATTAAAAGAAAAAAACCACCTTTCATCTGTGAGAGAATTTTCTGTCAAAAATATTATATGGCAAGATTGATAATATTAACATTATTTTCTAAGATGAAATTTCATGTGAGAGATGATTTCCTTAAGGAAGAGATGCAATCATTCCTAACTGTTGGAAAGACAATTTACACAGTAGGTAAAGAGAAGTCCAAATTTGAAATGAATGGCACACAAGAGAGCAGTTTCACAGTCTAAGATCAGCCCTAAGAGGTTTACTTGAAGGATTATTATTACTTCTTTTACACATCAGAAGGGGAAAAATAATAAAAGAGGTGGGAAATATCATCCCGCAAATATATATCAGTTATTATAATACAAAAGTTGTAAAGAGAAAAATTCATATTAATTCCTTCTCCAGCTCCCCATAACTAAATTATTAATTAACTAAGAAGAGAAATGACAACTTTTGGATCACTCAGAGAAGCAAGAAAGAATAGAAAATAATGTGTTAATGTTTTAGTCAAACTCAATTCCAGCCCCAAATTTCTTATTTTTCAAAAAGGGAATATCTTAGGATATTGAATGACAAGTTACAGCTGACACATCAGGGGAACGGAGATACTTCGTACCAAAGTAAGGTGCCAGACCCAAATTCAGATTTTTAAAGGAAACATTCACAAAATTCCTGGACCTCTCAGGTCCTCCATCCCCGATGGGCAGGGATTAGAGTGTGCCTGTTCCCTTTCCTCATACTCATTTGGATATGCCTCTGAGAAGCCTACTGAGAGAACTTACTGTCTTACCTCTGCAGTGGTGAGGCAAAATGACTGTAGTCTTAACTCCTATCCAGAGAAGCCAAGCAGCCAAGAGATTGGCTCACCAACTGCTTTGATGGTAATGGCGGAGAGTTTCTTTTGTTTGGGGATTGGCCTGCACTCACAAATTTTCCCAGGTAAAGTCTACATAAGGGTTTCCCATGGTCTGGAGGTGGTTAGTATATGAGGAAGAGCTTACCTTGGATTCAGTCCAACAGGGCTACAGAAAGGGATCAGGGGGCCTGATCCACAAGGATAAGATCTATGTGGACCCCCGATTTCTGGAGGTAGCAAGGGCAAGGAGAGTCTAAATCTACCACTCAAATAGAGATCTATCCATCAGGAAACCAGAGGTGAGAGGCTCCAGTGATGGGACTCTTCCAAGTACCCAAAAAAGCACCTATGAGAGAGTCAGCCCTAAATATTTCTCGATCCCAGGACCTCATATCTAGCCCACCAAAGTTCAAGTAAGGATTTTCTTATTATCTTTTTCTTTCTCCCTTTCATGCTCCAACAAAACCTGGAAAGGTCTAAAGCCAAGGTTAGCAAGCTGGCAACTAAATCCAGCAATAGCTGAGAGAGGGGAAAAGATGTACCTCTTAAGTTAAATGCAGAGTTTCAATTATTATACAGGAACCGACACTCTAATTTCTGAATCCAGAGAGTTTTGGGCCTTCAAATGTCTTCAAGAATGTTTATTATCTAAGAGTGAGTGGAAATCTTAGAACTCTAATTAAACGGTGGGGGGAAGCTTCCATCATTGAAAAAATTTAAAGAGATAATGGGAAGCAAAAAAACCACACATATATATATGTTTTATTAGGTCTTATGCTTAGGGCTTGTTCAGTGTAAAATGTAATGAAAGCGTAAAATGTTTAATTTAAAGAGATAATGGGAAGCAAAAAAATGTGTTTTATTAGGTTTTATGCTTAGGGTTTGTTCGATGTTAAAGTAATTTAAAAAAATCATTCACATATAAAGCTTATACCAGCTCTATCCTATAATGCTCCCTAGAGTAAACAACTTATTCTTTACTCTCTCTAGACATAGCCTTATTCTCTCCTTTGTTCAACTACTGTCATGTCTCTCTAACTCATCAGAAACTGTCTTAGCATTCTGTTAGGTCAAGGGATGGCGGCGGGGGTGGGGGCGTGGGCTATGCTTAGTGTAATTGCAAAACATTGTGGGTTTCCCCCAGCCTAAGTATTGTCACATAAAAGGGTTTGAGCCTAACCTTTCTTACTAAGAAGTATGTAAAAGCATTACACAGAATAAAAAGTTCTATGGATTATATTAGCTTTTGATATCTTCATTTTTTTCTCCTTTGTTAGCATTGAGTTTGGTCAATAAAAATGGGGTATATCCAATATATCTAATATCCTCTCTAATAGATATTTCCAAGTCAAATAAAATACGGTCTGAGAAAAGGACCTAGTGACTGCAATTTTTGTTAAATAGTAAGAACAGAATTAAAGTCCTAGTGAGTTAAAGACTGAATGGGAGATAAGGAAATAAATATAAGAAATTAATACTAAAATATCTGGGAACTCTGCAGTAACCAAATGAAAGATTTAGTGCTGTTGCAAGAACTAGACTGAATGAATAAATGAATTCAAAGGCCAAAAGGAATTATTACCAATTTAATTTTTTAAAAGTATATCTCTTTTAAGTGTCTATGACCCTTAAGAAAGGTTCAAAAAACTATATATATTTTATACTCTATAAAACTTTTTTTTTAACCTCTTTATTGGAGTATAATTGCTCTACAATGGTGCGTTAGCTTCTGCTGTATAACAAGTGAATCAGCCATATGTATACACTTATCCCCATATCCCCTCCCTCTTGTGTCTCCTTCCCACCCTCCCTATCGCACCCCTCTAGGTGGTCACAAAGCACCGAGCTGATCTCCATGTGCTATGCAGCTACTTCCCACCAACCATCCATTCTATATTTGGTAGTTATACTCTATAAAACTATTGAACAATATGAGTTCTCAATAAACTTCATTTCCAACCATATCCTCCAATAAGTTATGTGTTCTGCACCATCTCAGAGTATATTCTCTGCCATGAGTCTAAGTAGGCTATATAATGAGTGCAATGTGTACAAATGCTGTTCCATTCCAAAGCTGTAGCTTACCATGTACAGAGTGATAGTCTAACACACATGCCTAGGACAATGATTTACATATTCTTACAATACCTTTTTCTAGGAGAGAATATTTTAGCTGATTAATTTATGATGTGGTAGTAATAAAGACAAAACAATGCAGGAATAAGCTAATATAAACATTAATTTCCTTATTTTGAATTACTATTCAAATTATCTAAGAATTCTATTTCTCAGTAAGTGGTTACTGCTTTATGAAATATCAGTAATAAGTAACAAAGAAAATGGTTTAGGTAAATGAGAACTCAATACACTACCAACTTTCCTGCTGCATGAGTACTCTTGTTTTGGACAAGCAGGAAGCATCATTATCAAAGGCCCTTCTGATAATTCCACTGCCATTCTTATACCTGTAGATGATTAAAAGAAAGTATAAAAAAAAGCACTCAGTGACTCATAGTATAGCAGAAGCCCCTTAAAACTTTTTTCTTCCTCTAGTACAAATGGTTGACAATGGGGTCTTCAAAACATGATTCAACTATTTCCTAGTATTTCTCTATATATATTTCTAAGAAAATAACCTTTCAGTGATACCCTTCAAATTAAAAACAGGGTGCATTAAAAGCAAAGCAAAATCATGTTCAATAGAAATAAGTTTTTTCCACTCACTATGAATTCAGGTATCAATAATATTAAAATGTGCTTCTTTCATTAACACAACTACTGTGCTTAATTATTCTTACTTAGTTATTCCAGTAACCAAGGCAGTGTTCTAGCACACAGCTGAGTGTGTGGGACAAATTAGGAACTTGGTCATTGTTACACGAATGAATAAATGAAGAAACTATAAATCCTTAGGAAGAAAGGCAATAAATCCACTTTTTTTTTTCTTTACATAGGCTTTGTTTCAGGACAATAATTACATGATCTAAGGCCCTTACTTTGACAATACTACATTTTAACTTAGAGATGAAGAACTTAAGATGGTATATAGCTCTCATTTGTTCAGTCCATTTACTTTTATCATCTAGGAGAACATTTTACCATAGAGTGTAAGACCCCAATTTATAATGATTCTCAGAGTAACAATATTTTTAACAGTATGAAACTAAAAGAATATTTGACGTTAGTTTTGGGGATTATAAGGTTGTTGAGTGAGAATAACTTTATGCCCCACTTCAGGTAATTCATATGTCATAGGAATTAGCAACCTAGCTATTGTCTTTCCTAAAAAAATAAATTAACTAACAAATATTGAGAGTATATATTGAGCCAAAGGACCTGTTAGGAAATATAAAAAAGGGTAAGGTGTAGACATCTGAATAGTTGATGGTAACATATCCCCCTTAAAAAAAAAAATCTTTTCAAGATCAAGGTGGCAATAAGATATAAAGATGGAATGTCCAAGAAAGGAACTTTATAAATGTTCCCATCTGAAACATGGATACAGCAGTCATGCTGAGCCCATGAGGGGATCTTGAATCCAGTGATCTGATTAAATCTGTATGTTTAAAGGGAAAAAAAAAAAACAACTCCTCTGGAGATCATACGGATAAAGGACTATAGTGAACAAGACCGTTGTGTTGTATTATTTTCTTTGTACATGAGAGCTAGTGAAACCTGCTAAGTTGGGTTATAGAATCAATAAAGTAATTAAAGGTAGACTGAATCTTATAGAAACAATGTCAGCTGCTACCTTCTCTTATACAAAAGATACCAAAAAGCCTCGGCTTCTTTCACATATTCCCCCCATGGAAGGATCTCCCACACTAACGCTTGAATTTTTTTAGTAGAAGCTAGAGCCTTTTATTCATTTCACAATTACAGATAAAAACTAAAAGTAAATGCCCTGAGAATCAACACACTGACTTAAAATCACATCAGCTTGTAAAATGCAGGTATCGAAGCTATGCCTGAGATCCAGTTTTGATAGGTACTGTGAGGGGAAAGCAGAAGGGTACTTAGTGCCTGCAGTAAGAAGAGGCAATTAAAAGAAAGGGAGTGGGGGATGCAGAAAAGGGAGGTTAAGAACTAAAAAAAACCCAATTATTTCAACGTTCTGTCCTTGGGGTGGCTCCAGGAGAGGAACTGCAGAGAAGAAGCATTTTCTTAGGACATACTAGTAAATCCAATTTAATGATTACTTCTTGCTAACCTATATCATTATAACAAAAATTACAGATGATGAAGAGTATCAGAAAGTTAATATCACAGCAAATGCTGAGGTAAATTACCTCTTGAGTAACTATATTAACAGAGAGAAGCGGGATGATTATAAAATAGCATTATAAAGTGCTAGATTTCTTAATTATATTTGTTCAATTTATGCTTAAAGTAATAAACTACACTAAAATGTTTATTAGATTAAATGTAATGTGGTATTCAGGATTGAGTCCTGGAACAGAAAAAGGTTATTGTTGAAAAACTAGTGAGATCAAATGAAGTCTATAGTTTGGTTAAGAGTATTGTAGCAACATTAATTTCCTAGTTCTGACAAATGGTTATGCAAGACGTTAACTTTAGGGCAAGCTGAGTTAAGGGTATATAGGACTCTGGGCTATCTGTAACTTTCCTGTAAATTTAAATTATTCCAAAATAAAATGATTATTAGAATGCTTATTAGTTACTTTTATTAGAATAACTCTAGTTTACAACATTTTTTTGTGTGTGTGGTACACGGGCCTCTCACTGTTGTGGCTTCTCTCGTTGCGAAGCACAGGCTCTGGACCCGCAGGCTCAGCGGCCATGGCTCACAGGCCCAGTCGCTCCACGGCACGTGGGATCCTCCGGGACAGGGACACGAACCCGTGTCCCCTGCATAGGCAGGCGGACTCTCAACCACTGCGCCACCAGGGAAGCCCTAGTTTACAACATTTAAAAAAATCAAATTGTACATATGCCTCTGGCTCATTTGAGACTATTGTGCTTATTATGAAAAATTCTCTAGTGCCTGAGTTTAATGGTTTGCCTATACTTTAATCTTAGCAGCCATGGGGAAGGCATTCTATCCACTCAGTGGCAGAACTAATAATAGTTTCTGTCAGTAATGACTTATGCATCAGGATTATTTCACCTCCTGTTCATTTTAGCTGAACATTTAAACGGGACAATTTACATTTCATGTTTCTTTTACTATCTGGTAACCAAAGCTGTAATAAATATTTCAGGCACTGACGGTGTTTTGTTCAAGAAAAATATTATGTTTTCTCATTTGTTTATAGTACCTAATGTTCCTCAGTATTTTGAGATGTTTTTATATCAACTTCCCATTTATTTTTATCTGCTGTTATCATGTTCCCATGTAAAAGTTTTGACAAGGAAAACAATTTGGGCCTGTGTTCACTAATAAAAAAAATAAACTTTAGAAAATAAACAAACAGATTGGGCTCAACGTAATTCTGAGATTGTAAGACCTAGTAAAGATAATAATCCAAATGGCAGCAAATGTTACTAAGATTAAACGCCTACTTAGTAACAACCTTATTTCTTCCTTCCTTCCTTCCTCCCTCTCCGTCTCCCTCCCGCTCCCTGTCTCCCTTTCTTTCTCTTTCTTTCTTTCTTTCCCCTGCCGCGTGGCTTGTGGGATCTTAGTTCCCTGACCAGGGGTTGAACCCGGGCCCTCGGCAGAGAAAGCGCCGAGTCCTCACCACTGGACCGCCAGGGAATTCCCATCCTAATTTCCTGATTAATTAATCATTACAGGTTAAATGACAATTATAGTTTTATTGATGGGGGTGGGGTAGAGGGCTGTTCAGTAGCAGGAAGGGAATCAAGACTGAAAGGGATAGTTCTTACACCGTGTATTTCCTAAAAATCATTGTCATAAATGAGGGGTAGAAATAGGAGAAGGATTCTCAGTTTTGAGTTCAGAAAGATCAGGCTGGCAGCGTAGTGCAGGGCCGCCTAGCAGGGCGGTGTACCTCTGTCCACTGCGCGAGAGCAGGGGGAGACGGGATGGGTGGGGCGGACGGAGACGCAGTCACTCTGCTGGTCCTGCCCAGCTCGAGAAAAGGGAATCTAATTCTCACAAAGGCGCGCTGCAAATGAGAGTTGAATAATGACCCATAGTATCTACCGGACCCCTAGAAGCTACTATCTGACAAACAGTTGCAAGATTCCTTCCCAACAGAACACAGTGAAATTCTTACAGATCTCAGATCCTGACCTTTGGGTCCCAAATTTTAAATTCATTGTCTCTTGGAAGATTTTGCTGGATATCACTCAGCTGGTCGATGAATTAACAGCTTTTTTCCCAGTTGAGTTTCTGAGTCTTTTACGAGTTTGCTTTTATTGTCCGTGGGAGGTGTTTTGTTTTGTTTTTCCACTCTGCTTCGCCGAGAGTAAAGATTGAGGTATCTTGTGGTTTCCTTAATTAGCATAAAAACTCCTCCAAGGCAGCAAAGTGTCCAGTGCCATCCTATTCAAAATATTCCTGAAGCAGCTACTCCGCACCCGACTGTCCCCGGTCACATTGCCTCTCAACATTTTCTCAGCGTTTTACTCCGCTTGCTTCTAAACTGACACCGCCTTTCCACTACCCGTGGGGGCACAGCAAAACGCATGCGCACGTTTCCGTGAGCGCG
This sequence comes from Physeter macrocephalus, assembly GCF_002837175.3. Lineage (NCBI taxonomy): Eukaryota > Metazoa > Chordata > Mammalia > Artiodactyla > Physeteridae > Physeter > Physeter macrocephalus. The sequence continues at coordinate 55,758,205 of NC_041218.1, forward strand.
CGCGCCTTACGGCCGCTGAGGCTGTCCTGCGTCAGCGTGCGGATACAAAATAGCAGCGGCGGGTGGTGATGACGTTAGAAGAGCGCGCCGCACTTCGGTGGGAACAGCTTCCGTGTGTGTGAATGCTCGCCCGTCGCGGGCATGGTGAGCTGCAGTCGGGTGTTGCTCAGAAAGGTCCGTGATTGGTGCCCCTCAGTCTGATGTCCGACGCCTGGTGCCTCTAGCCCCACCTGAGGGTTCTGGTTCTCCTTCGCCTCCATCCCTCACCACTGTTTTCTTCCTGGGGGCCTCTTTCCTGCTTCTTTTCTACCATAGTCCTCTCCTTTTCGCCCCTCAAGGAGTCGGGCTTGGCCTGTAAGGGGTGAGAAGGGCGTGTCTAGTCTGCCGGGCATGGTTAGGACGGTTGTTTGGAACAGGGTTTGAGATTTTTCAAGGGAATTGTGCGCACGTGGGATGAAGAACTGGGGTAACTGCCTGCTGTTTATACATGCAATACGGTGTATGTGAAGTGTAGGTTTGACTTTTTCTTTTGGCTCAAATAGTGTATTTTCCTCCTTTTAAGTAATAATATCCATAACTTGTTTTTACGTATTTTTCCATTGAGTGAATTGTTATTAAGAGCTTTCTAAAGGCAACTTTTCATCAGTAAACGAAAATAGGTAACTGACTTGCCTTCTTGCAAGAAACTAGGTCAGCTTTCGTGCAGTGCGAGTTTTAGAATCGTTTCTGTAAAAAATTTACAGTTGCTTTTCAAATTTAAAAACCTCTTTAAGATCCTTACTAGCAATGTTTTTTGAAACCTGCCGTCAAGTTTGGTCATTACCTTATTACTACGGACGAGATTGAGATATTACTTTTAAGTTTGAGTTCTAAATCTATGAACCTGATAAATCTAGAGCAGTAAAAAATGTGTCACATATTGAAAGGAACTTTAAAAACAGGAGGTTTCTTTTTGTCGGAGTAAAGGCATGGTTAGTAATACCATGGTTAGTAAAGTTTTACTTTATTCAACCCTCTATTTTCCAGAAAACAGGTGGTCAGAAGAAGAGAGACTTGTGAAGGATAGTACTTGGGCATATAGGATAACTAATCTGTAAGCTAAAAAAGTGAACTACTGCATTTTTTGCTGGATATGTTATTAAATGCTAGTTGTGTAACTTTACTGCCGTAACAGTCACTTCCAGTCGATGTTGTTTGCAAGGGGAATCTACCTCTTCACTTAACCTGTGATGCATTTCTGATCTAGCTCTACCCAGCCAAAGCATAAGTTCGTCAGCCTCCAGAGAAAAATAGTCTGGTTAGCCCTTAAGTTCATGTTTTGTATATTCCTTCCACCCTTACAATACTCTGTTTCCTGACTATATTTGCATACTCAAATGAAAAGCTGTGCTTTGAATCTTTGCTGTATAACTATCCACTGCAATCTCAAGTCTAGACAGATTTATCAGAATCAGCAAAGGAGCTTTTGATAAATGTGCTGGCTTACCCTATTCTCATTCCCTCCTCCAGAGTATCAGAATGGTCAGTGGAGTGTATGCATTTTTGAAAAAAGTTCCCAGATGTTTTCGATACTTAAAACTATCCTAAATGATTAAAGATGTGAAGATTATGAATTTAAGAAATTACTTTGTGAGGAATTTTGATAGCCCAGGGCGTTAAGACATAGGATCTTACCTGCACGAAGTTCTTGATTTAGTGAGGGAAACAGAAATAAACCCTAAATACAGTGTATGATTTCTAGAGATCTAATAATAGAGTTATAATCCAATTACTGAGAGCCCAGGAAAATCAATGGTAAGTGTTGGTTAAAGGAATTAAGAAAGACATCGGAAAATATGACATTCAGGTGGGTTTATGATAGAAAAGAACAAATGACATTGTAAGTAGATGGAAAAGCATGAGCAGAATGCCATGGAGAAGTGACAGTATATTGTGTAGCATAGAGCAAAGAGAGGAAGAGGATATAGGGGGGGTTGAATGAATGGAAATGAAATGGGAAGGGTAGGTTAAGAGCTTTGAATATAGCACTGAGAATTTTAGACTTTATTTCATAAACAGCAAAAAACCATGAATGGTTTTTGAGTAAGGGAGAAACATGTTGAGAGTTCAGATCCATTGTCAGAAAAAGCGCTCAGGCAGTGAGACAGAGGATGTGTTGAGGAAGGAATGACTAGACATTGAAAGACCAGTTAGGAGCTAATGTAATGATCAAGATACTAGGGTAGTTAGTTGTGCCAAAAAAGGAAAGATAGAAGGGCTTCGGGAAGAGAAGCAGGTATAGTCTAAGATCCCCATATGTGGTCTCAGTGAGTAGATAAACTATCGTTTCATTATTTGTGAGAACATTGGAGGAACAGAATTTACCTAGGGAAAAGTTTGGTTTTATTATATAACATGTATTTAGGTGACTATTATCCTTTCAATACCTAAGAACAAGTTATATATTTGAGAGGTTTCAAATATAAGTTAAATACTGATCTCGTTCTCAGTTGCTTTAGACTATTAAGCTCACATCTGGTGGAGATGTCTAACTAACTGGGATAGAGAATATTTCACCTAGATGATAGTTACTGGTACAAACTGAGATCACCTAAGGGAGAAAGTCTAGATTGAAAAGTGGGCCAGTGTCAGAGACCTTCAGGATTAGAAGGACAACAATTGATAGTGAAAAACAGGGTCTTAAGAGAGTTAATCTAATGGGAAAGTGAGGTCAGACAGGAGGTAAACTAAGAAAAGACAACAAATGTGGCATATGGAAAGCCATTTTTTTTTTTTTTAGGAGTTTTAGTGGCAACAAAGAACTAGAAAGGAGTTCAAAATTGGTGGGCTTCCCTGGTGGCGCAGTGGTTGAGAGTCCGGCTGCTGATGCAGGGGACGCGGGTTCGTGCCCTGGTCCGGGAAGATCCCACATGCCGGAGAGCCCCAACAGTGAGAGGCCCGCGTACCACAAAAAAAAAAAAAAAAAAAAAAAAAAAAAAATTGGTAAGCACATGTGGTATACAAATGTCCTCTTTCTCTTTTTAAGTATGGAGACTTCATTGATAACCTGAGACTCTTCACCAGGGGAGGAAGTGGTGGAATGGGCTACCCTCGCTTAGGCGGAGAAGGTGGAAAAGGTGGTGACGTCTGGGTTGTAGCCCATAACAAAATGACTTTAAAACAACTTAAAGATAGATATCCTCAGAAACGGTTTGTGGCTGGAGAAGGAGCAAACAGTCGGTAAGTATTTAACTGAATGGCTTTGTATGAAATTAATTCCCCCCGGAAGAAGAAAAAAAAGTTGAGGTAAAAATTTAATTGGTAATTTGAAGTAAATAATATCCTGGATTTGTAACTGAGCAAAAATCTACTATTTTTGTCTCTAGTAAATATAAAAGATAGATACTATGGAATGTTTTGACGTTTTTAAACTTTTTATCCTTTTCTTCTCCCAGTGTCTGTTTATATTCTTTTATACTTCCTTTGTAGAACCAGAAAATTGATCTGAATCCCCACTGTTTTCTTCTAAAATTATCTTTGACAGTCTTTAGGAAACTTTCTAGAATCTTAACTGGCTACTCCACCCCACTGCCACCCATAGTTCTGCCAGCATCTTGTAGGCAGTACTTCAAATTTAGAGCCTGTTTGCTGCTACATCTCTTGAATGTTTTCCTTTTGCCTCTGTTTTGATTTTCTCTCTGTGACAGCAAAATCTTCCCTTTGTTTTTTGTTAATGTTTCCTATTTTCTGTGGAACATACTATGTTGGCCTCAAAATATGAGAAGAATTTTTTTTCATTATAAAGAAAATGAAGAAAAAAATTCTTAAAGCTTCCATCAAAATGCAGGCTATGGTTCCTCAGGCCTCTGTCATTCTGTTGTTCCTTAGGAGGTGTTGGTATAAAAGTTAGGCTTTCTGTTCCTTTTTTCTTTCCCCTTCCCAAGGAAGTGTTTGGGTATATTTATTTTGTCATACTCGTAGAGGATGGAATGTGGCACTTGCTTGGGGGATAAGTGTAAGCAAAGGATAGAGCCTGGATATAGGCTAAACACCCTGTAACGCAGGGTGAGGAATGCCCCCAACAACAACAACAAATTATCCTGCCCCAAATATCCAGCAACATCCTCTACTGGTAAAGGAATCCTTGGAGAAATCCCTTAAATTTCTTTTGAGCATTTTTGTTTATGAATAGTCTTTACAGGGCAAATTTTGAGAGCCCTATATTAGAATTCAGTAATCAGAGTTGTAAGATCAGAATGTCATTTTATTATTTTGATGTTACAGGTAGAAAATAACTGCAGTTTATATCCTAAAGAAAAATTTTTCATCATTTTATAATTTCTTTTGAAAATTAAGGTTGCTGTAATTCCAGCCTTATTCTGTGTTTAGATAAGTATGCTAAAGATGGTGTATAATGTTTAAATGTTAAGAAAGATTTAAATAGAACAGTTACTGCGATTGTGTGTTGGAATTTTTAGAATGTAGAGGCTTAAATCTAAAGGATTAATAGGAGCTAACTGGATGAAGGGGAAGAAAAAGCATTACAGGAAAGATAACAACATGAACAAAGGCCCAGTGACAGAAGACAAATACCAGTATAAAACACTAAAAGAAGGTCAGTGTGGCTGGAATGCAGAAAATACAGAATGTAGAGGAAGATGAGACTAGAAAGATAGGTACAAGCCAGACCTTCGTCATTTCTGAAATACTGCAGTATTCTCCAAATTGGTCTCCTTCTCCAGTCTCAGTCATCACCTCCAATCCATTCTTTTTCCAATTATGTCTACAGTGCTTTTTCTGTAACACCAATTTATTAATGTCACTTGCATATTTAAAATCCTTCAGTGTTCCCCATCAATCTAAGATAATATTCAAACTCTCTAACATAGCATATCAGGCTCTTTGTGATCTGGACTACAGTGTCTTCCATCCCACTTCTGCTATGCTTATGCTAGAAATAACTATTATTTCACCAAATACCTTGTTTCCTCCTAATCCGGGATGTGTGTGAGTGTTTTTTTTTTGGTTTGTTTTTCTTTCTCTTTGCCAACACTTTCCTGCCTTGATTATCTGGCAAAATCTTATTCCCCTTCCGAGACTTGTTCTACCTGGAAATAATCACTATTAACCTTTTCATGACTTTTCTAAGACTTTTGTGTGTCTCTACCCAAGTGTAATTAAATGTGTCTGTAAAATTGGGGGATACAAAAACAAGAGCACAAAATTTTGCAACCTTCTCTTTTAACTTTTTTTTCCATTCCAGAAAATTGTTAAGCATGGCTGCATAGTCTTATAGTATTGGAAATAACGTAAATTATTTTGTCATGCATCTGTTTAGGTAATTATTGATTTTTTTTAACTGTTATTGTCACAATGCAGTACACATCTTTGTGTATATAATAGTTTACATGGTTGTTCAATTTCTTTTTTTTTAGGATAAATTCCCAGAAGTGGAATTACTAGTTAGAAGCTTGTACCACTTTATCCTCTCTTGAGCAGTTTAAGAATCACCATATGAGCCTCCTATAATTAAAGTACTCTCATTTCAGGACATTTTTTAAAAAGCCTTGTTATTCACTGGATTTTCCATTTTTTTCTAGTTTATTCATGTTGCAATGATCTCTTCCTTTCAAACATACAGTATTTTAGTTCATTATGAGTTAAAATGACTTTTGGTAGTTAGCTTGGTAACTTAAATCATTACTTAATATTATTTTTATTGAGATACAGTAGTCTAAAATGCAAATAAATAAGAAGGGATAATTTTATTTTTTCTCCATTATTTGGCCATTTAACATCTGCATTATAAGAATTGGTTGCTAGTCTTCTTTGTATATCATTGTATTTGCTTGAAACATCAACCATTTAATCTAGCAGATTTTCTTTATGTTAATTTAGCTTTATTTTTTTATAGAGTTAGTGCACTGAAAGGCTCCAAAGGAAAAGACTGTGAAATTCCTGTACCCGTGGGTATTTCAATAAATGATGAAAATGGTAAAATTATAGGTAAGTGTATTGTAGATTCTAAGGTTGTGAAAAATGTGCACATTTTCTAAAATTGAGATCTGTGAGGAATAGCACCTCTTTAAGTTTCAGGATTTTTTTTAAATGTTAAGTATTTTAGCTGCTAGTTTATAAAACAGCTTTTAAAAACATAGCAGTTCAGGGCTTCCCTGGTGGCACAGTGGTTGAGAATCCGCCTGCCGATTCAGGGGACACGGGTTCGTACCCCGGTCCGGGAAGATCCCACATGCCACGGAGCGGCTGGGCCCATGAGCCATGGCCACTGAGCCTGTGCGTCCGGAGCCTATGCTCCGCAACGGGAGAGGCCACAACAGTGAGAGGCCCGCGTACCACAGAAAAACAAAAACAAAAACATAGCAGTTCAGAATTAGCTGCTAGATTTAAAATTATTTTAAAGATGTAAGAGTATTTACTCGGTTTTAAAACAAATAACTAGCATTTTTTCAGCCACTTGCAAAAGTGTTTTCTCGGGGTTCTAAACTGGAATTTCCTGGCATCTATTTCTGAAAGAAAAATGTCATTAGTGATTAGCTCCACTTACTAATCTTTGCTTTAAGTATCTTTATCTCTCTTTTTAAGGAGAACTCAATAAAGAGAAAGACAGAATTTTGGTAGCTGAAGGAGGTCTTGGTGGTAAATTACTTACAAATTTCTTACCATTGAAAGGCCAGAAACGAGTAATTCACCTTGATCTAAAACTTATAGCTGATATAGGCTTGGTGGGGTAAGTATCATTCATATTTTTATTCTTATACTTTCAGAGAGATAGTTCATGAATAGGAAGTAAATATAAATGGTCATTTGGGGCCAGCATTATTTCTAGTTTGTGGAATTAGTGTATTGTTTGTGTACTTTAAGAATATGCTGCTTAAAAAAAAAAGAATATGCTGCTAATATTGCCAACGTAGAGTTTCATAGTCACTATTCATTTGTCAAAGATCATAGCAATTGAATAGGGCAGTGGAAATGTTAGACAATAAATAGACACAGAAAAATCAATCAAATACAAAAGAATGTTACCAAGTATTAAAGAATAAAATTAGAAATCCAAATAAGCCACATTTTAAAAAGTGTATAGAAGGAAATAAAAAGTAGGGGAAAAATGACCAAGATATTCTTACAAGTCTTAATAGAGGTATTGAAGTATCATTAATCAGATGGCTAAAGGCCGGTACAGATGATCTCAGCCATCAACTTTACACACTATTGAGCACTAAGCTGGATCTTGCTATGACCGTTTCCCTATCCTTCACTCTCTGTTTAGGAGCTGTCCATTCTCAGTGCTGCAGACCTTCCAATGTTGTCGTCTTCCACCAGCCTCCATTCTTTCATCAAACAATGCTACTTAGCTGTAGGGATTGCAGTGCTGGCACATAAATGGAGGGAGATAGATAGCAAGATAGAAAGTAGGTAAAGGAAGGGAAAACTTCAGCTTTGCATGTCTCCTCTCCCTCTCTGTCTTCCTCTCCCAAGTCCCCCTATAGCATTGCACAATAGTCAGATGGAAGGCCTCAGGAAAAGAGAGGGGAAACTGCTGCTCTACTCCAGCTGCCTGTTCCATGCCTCGCTTTCCCATAGCTTCTTTCTAAGCTCTTTTCATCTTTCTCTTCCTGCATCTCACTGCTTCTTTACCATACTCTTCACTCTGAATCCCTCACCTCTTTCCATGCCTGTTTAGGTCTTACCAGCAGTGGCTTGGAGTTCACAGAAGCCTCATTCCTGCTGAAATTGTAACAGAGAAAGATGTGATCCTGGCATTTAAGCTTGCCATTCGCACTTAATATTTTCAATGAAACATAGTTATGAGGGTTATGAGTCATAGGTTCTGTAATACTATATATTTTTAGGAACATTATGGACTTAATAGGGTTTTGTGGATAAGACTGAGAATCCAGCCATTCACTTTCTCATTTTGTAGGAAAATATGTTTCAGGTTCCATAGAGACACCTTTACAGCCTAAGAAGAACATAGCAAGGCTGAGTAGTGAATAAAAGTGGGATGGCGACGGGAAACTCAAGTGAGACTGTTTGGGTTAGAATCTCAGATCCTCTGGAGGCTGGCTGGCTGGTCTTGGATACAGTCTCTCTAAGCCTTTTTTTTTTTTCTTCTCATCTTTAATAGTGGATGGCAGTAGTTCTCACCTTAAAATGTTATTGCTGAGTAAGATATTGCATTTGCAGCATAATACATTCCTTGGATTTATGAATGCTCAATGAATGAATGGTAGCTGCTATTATCATCATTGCCAACTTATTGGAGGCCACGTATAGTGATACACTAAGCTTTTCAGAAGTGGAGTTGATATTAGTGAATAGCAAGCATCATGATTCTAGAGCACAATATTTAACATGTATGCTAGTGCTTTTAAATTAGGTAACTATTCTTAAAAAGTTGCTAATGTAAATACCAGCATAAGCAGATGTCCTTTTAGCCGGCTTCAGGAATGAACTGAACATTAGAAGAAAGGTATCATATAACTAATACACTTGTACTGTTTTCAAATCTGGTCTTTGCTTAGGTTGGATTTCAGCCTCTAAAATTTTCATTAGGTACTTGTCAATAAAAATCTCAGGTATCTGTTCTTCACCTGGTAGCTTCCTTTTTCTTCTTGTATTTTGATCTCTTTGGAAATAGTTGCTTGCATTTTTCTGTGTTTAATCATTATTATGAAAATATGAGGATATTAGAAAGAAATAAGCAAGTCCAACTAATGATAATCATGGCAAAAATGATTGCAATTTGCTTTTCAAAAAGTTACAAGAGCCTAAGTGTAACAGGATATAAGAAAATACTGTATTTCCAGGGGAAACAAGTCATTAAGAAATCTCACATAGTTTTATTCTAAATTTATTATAGAAATATTTTAATGAGAAAAATAGTTTAAAGATCTCCATTAAGAACATAATACATTTTTATCGAATCCCAAATTAATATTTGTAAAATATTACACCATTATTCCAAATGAAAATTGGGCAGAGTTTTGAAAGATCTTGATTTGAATGAAAACTGTGAAGACAGGGATCACGTCTGTCTTATTGATTGCTATATTTCTCCTGCCTAGTATATTGCCTGACCCAAGTCAGTGCTGAATAAATATTTGTTGGATAATTTTTTTTAATTGAGATATAATTGACATATAACATTAGTTTCAGGTGTACAGTGTAATGATTTGATATTTGTATATGTTGCCAAATGATCACCACCATAAATCTAGTTAACATCTGTCACCATGTATAGTTACAAATGTTTTTCTTGTGATGAGAACTTTTAAGATTTACTCTCCTAGCAACTTTCAAATATACAATATTGTATTATTAACTATAATAACCATGCTGTACATTATATCCCCATGACATTTTTTTTTCTTCCTCTTTTTTTTTTTTTTTTTTTTTGCGGTACGCGGGCCTCTCACTGCTGTGGCCTCTTCCGTTGGGGGGCACAGGCTCCGGACGCGCAGGCCCAGCGGCCCTCGCTCACGGGCCCAGCCGCTCCGCGGCACGAACCCCCGCCCCCTGCATCGGCAGGCGGACTCTCAACCACTGCGCCACCAGGGAAGCCCCCCATGACTTTTTTTTACAACTAGATTTTTTTTGGGGGGGGGGCCACACAATGTGGCTTGAGGGATCTTAGTTCCCCAAACAGGGGTTGAACCCAAGCCCTCAGCAGTGGAAGTGCAAAGTCCTAACTACTGTCCTGCCAGGGGATTCCCCACAACTGGATTTTTTTTTTTTTTTTTTTTTTTTTTTTTTTTCACTGCCTTTGCCCATTTTGTAACCCCCCCGCCACTGACACACACGCACACACACACACACACACACACACACACACACACACACACACACACACATTTTCTGTATGCATTCATCCATTGATGGACACTTAGATTGATTTCACATCTTGGTTATTGTAAATAATGCTGCAGTGAACATGAGGTGCATATGTCTTTTTGAGTTAGTGTTTTTGGTTTTTATTTTTTTTGGATAAACATCCAGAAGTGTAATTCCTGGGTCATATGGTAGTTCTATTTTTAATTTTTTGAGGAACCTCATACTGTTTTCCATAGGGGCTGCACCAATTTACATTCCCATTGGTTGAATAAATTTAATGAAAATATCTGAATGAAATTTAGGAAATCATCTTTTAAGTGGCCCCCATTCCTAGTACTTTCTTTCATCCATTGTGGGCCTTTCTTGAGGGATATTTAGCAATAAAATCAAGGCCTTTAAAACAGGAGTATAGTTTAATCTAGTATTTCCTTATCTAGAAATTTACCTCGAGAGAAATTAAAGGTATATGTAAAGGTTCACTTCAGCATTTAAAGTTTTTTTTTAAAAAGCTTGACAAATAATTAGTGCTCATTTGCAGAAAAAAAAAAAGAGTTGAATGTTAATCGCACCATTTGATGTTAAGGTGACTTAACATTGGTGTATGTCTTTCTAGCTGTATGCGTATTTTTTGCAGAGTTATTTATAACAGTAAAAAATTTGAGACCACCTAAATGCCTAACAATAAGAAATTAGTTAAGTAAATTACACTACACCCTTGAAATGCATTCACCTTATATAATTCAGTTTAAAAGGAGGCCGACCAACTGTGAATAGTCTTTCAGCCAAAAAAGGAATCAAAGCTGAATCTGATCAAGGCTTCATATCTACCCATTTATAGGAGCATGTTAAATGACATCATGGGCATCAGCAGAAAAATCCAGACTATGGCAAAGAAACTACAGGACAAATGGCCCAGTTTCTTTAAAAATAAAATTGCAAAGGGGAAACAACCTGGAGAGGGAGCCTGTACCAAAAGAAATTTGAAAGCACATCAACCAATTGTAATACGCACACTTTATTTGGGTCTCTATTTAAAGAAACCAACTTTAGAAAAATTATTAAGAATGTATTAATATTTGTTTAAGCTAGATGATGGCTAAATAGGATTCATTACTTGGCTATTGAAATGTCCATATAAAATGTTTTTTTAAAAAAATCCACAAAACAATATAAGAAATATTTTGTCAATATTTGGCTAGAGAGTGAATTGCAGGTATTTTTACTAGTTTCTTTATGTTTTTCTATGACTTACAAGCTGTTTTCTTTTAACATTATTTGATTTACTGTCAATACTGAAACATCTTTAGTGTTCACCATAAATTTATCTTTACCTTTTCTGTAAGTATATTTTGTTCCTCAAGTTTTTCAAGATTATTTTAAATTTATAGTCTACTCTTAATCCCAGCAATATTCAAGAAGTCTGCTTCTTGAAATGTTAGGAATTCAGAGATAAGCAAGTATTTATAATGCTGATATTTGTTGTAATGTATAAATTTATTTTCTTGTTTCAGATTCCCAAATGCTGGAAAATCCTCTTTGCTAAGTAAGATTTCTCATGCAAAACCTGCAATTGCAGATTATGCATGTAAGTATAATTTGTTATGTTTTTTTCACGTGTAGAGGTAAATTTTTAAAGACTAATCTTTCTTCGAGTATGAAAAAAATGATAACTGGGGTAGCCTTAGTTTGAAAACTCTTGGCAGACAGAATACATGTATTTCCCATTAATCTTTGAAACCTTTATAGCTCTCAGCAAAGTTCCTAGTACTGCTTATTAGACACTTCGTTGCATTTATTTGTCTGTTGTATAATCATTATTCAGTTTAGTTAAGGATTTTATGAGCACCTACCCTTTATCAAACACTGTGATAAATGCTACGAAGGCAGAGATCAATTCTTTCATTCATTCAGCAAGTATTTATTTCTAGGAACTATCAATACAATAAGTTCTGGAGTTACAAAGACTGGTAAGCAGAAGTGAATACTTCTTTTGTTTTGATTTTTAATGAACTTACAGACAAGTGGGGGAAGGCACATATCTCACTAATGAATATAAGAGAATATAATATGGTTCTATGAAAGAGTGTAGGTGACTGCTTTAGATTTCTTTGGGGAAGTCTGATGGTGGGGCTGAGATATGAGCAATAAATATGAGTTAATTGGTGACAGACGATGGAGGTGAGGGTCTTTCAGTCAAAGGAAATAGCATGTACACAAAGACTCTGTGGTGGCAGGGAGTAGATTTGTTTGTCTAGAGAACATGTAGTAAGGAGAAGAGGGAATCAAGATGAGGCTAGAGATGCAGGTGGAGGCCTGTGATATAGGCCATATAAGCTGTATTTGATCTCTGTGGCTTAAGAGCAGTTGATAGCTTTTTAACAAGGGAAAACAGTGATGAGATTTGCTTTTCAAAAAAGGTCTATTGGTGTGTAATGTAGAAAATGGATTGGTGTGGGACATAAATGGATCTGGAAAGAACAGTTAGTAGAACTGGCTATTGCAGTAGCTGGATGAGATATAATGGAAGCTTAGACTAAGAGTAGTGAATAAATATGATAGGATCCTTGCCATCATTAAACAAAATGGCACAGAATGACATTAACATGGAAAATAAAACTAAACCATTCTAAAATTGATAAAGTAGAGTTAATTTTGTACTAACTGCTATAAATCACATGGCCAATATTTATTGTTACAATACAGGGGATTCTTGAGAAGGAAAGAAGAAAAGCAAAAAGTCCTAGGAAGGAGGCTAGGGCAGGATTGATGAAGCGTGAGGATAACTAAATGAGAAAGGACCATATAGAGATTTCACCCACAGCCCAAGTGATAGAAACCTAAATTCTGCCCCCACCTTCAGCACCTTTACCATGCTCCTTAAAGTTTGAGACAGGGACTTTGAGGCCCACTAATTAGATTACACCTGTGCTTTCGAAGATTATAAAAATCTATATTTTGTCCTTTTCCAAGTATATCATAAATAGCAAAGATAATTATATCTTTAATTTCAACAAATGAGAACATAATCTGAATTAGGTTGTTCATAGAAACGAAATATTATTTATTCTATACATGACGCTAAGACAATTTTGAGAGTATAAGCCTTTATTCTAGCCTCAATTTATTATTGTTTTTCTTTTAGTTACAACATTAAAGCCTGAACTCGGAAAAATTATGTATAATGATTTCAAACAGGTGAGTATTTTTAAAATAAGACACTTGGTTAGTAATGAAAGTACTTGCCTTCGTGCTTAGATTTTATAATATTTGGCAGTTTCTGTGGTGTTAGGGGGAAAACGTAGCAGGAGTTTGTTTTTGATAAGTGAAACCATGATCAAATCAATTCTGCTGACCACTATCAGAGTAAAAATATTGTATAAGAACATAATTTCTTGTTCTTCTAAAGTTTGGGTCCAGTTTGTCATTACAACATTGATTGTATCTTAATTGCCTTAATCAGTTTGTCCTCATTGCAAGTCCATATTTTACTGCCATATTTGATTATTGATTTTCATTTCCTAAAAACTTTTTCTAAAGTTCATGGATGTAATTTTACTCCAACTTACTGTTTAAAAAAAATTTTTTTTTAATTGAATGGGATCCTCGTCTTAACTAGCTTTTAAAATTTATTTTTCCTTGCTACGGAAGAACTTTTGAATAATTAGAATAAAAACAAATTAAAAAGGAAAGTAACAAAATTTTAAAAATATGTAATGTATGATCAGCAGGTGCATCCCTTGGTATTTACCCAAATAAACTGAAAACTTACAGTTTTCAGTTTTGAGTCCACTCAAAAGCCCGCACACGGATGTTTGCAGCAGCTTTGTTCATAATTGCCAAAACTTGGAAACAACCAAGATGTCTTTCAGTAGGTGAATGGATAAATAAACTGTGTACATCTCAATAATGGAATGTCATTCAGCACTAAAAAGAAATGAGCCATCAAGCCATGAAAGGACACAAAGGAACCTCCAGGGCATATTACTAAGTGAAAGAAGCCAATCTGTAAAAGCTACCTACTGTATGATTTCAACTATATGTCATTCTGGAAAAAGGCAATACTATGGAAATAGCAGAAAGATCAATGGTTGCCGAGGATTAGGAGGAAAGAAAGGTTGAATAGGCAGCACACAGGATTTTTAAGGCAGCGAAACTATTCTGTATGATACTAGATACATGTCATACATTTGTCAAAACGCATGGAATGTGTAAAACCAAGGGTGAACCCTAATGTAAAGTATGGGCTTAAAGTGATCATGTATCAGTATACTTTCATAGAATCCATTAACATAATTCAAAAGACATAGAAGGTGTATATTTATAATAGTGGTATAACAGTAAAAAAATTTTTAAAACTTTGACAATTATATAGAATGTTAAATAATTAAAATTATAAGTGCAGGATAATATGAATTTAGAGAACAATATTTAGAGGAAAAAACAACGTTATTGGTAATTTTTAAGGGAAATCAGCAGAAAACTTCTGAAGAGAATTTCAGGACATGAGACCTACATGTACATTGCTTTGTCACATAGCTCCAACTTTAAAACTGAAATTTTTAACCACACAGGCAGTATGTGTAGAGCAGTGTTTCCCATCCCTTACTGTACATCAGAATCATCTGGGTAGCTTAAGAACAACAATGATAAATGAAGCATGGGCCCCAGTGATTTGAAACCAAACCCCTTGGGGATAGGGCTTGAGCATCTGTAGTTTAGAAAAGTTTCTTAGGTAATTATGACGTGCAGTGAGGTTTGAAAACCACAATTGTAGAATAATGGTTAGTAACTCTTATAACCTCCAAAAGGAGTATAGTAACACTATTTCCCTTACTTTTTAAGAGTGGTTAATAGTTCTGGTAGAATATGAACAATAAAGAAACAATGGTACCAAATAACCATTTACATATAGAATAAAAAACTTAAAACTACGGAGCAATACTAAGTCAATGTCTGCTGAATTAATATCCTTGTATACTTTTAAAAATTTAGAAAATTGAAATTCTTTGAAAAGTTCATACTGAACAATATAATTCATGGAATTCTAAAGAGAATTTATGTGATTAGTAAATGTTAAACTAAGGCATAAAATTCCTAGATTGTTAAAGTAAAAAATGGGACTAATTTCTGATAACAAAGGACTTTGATTCTTAATACATTTATTTTGTTATAAAGGTATCTTGGCTTTATAGAGGTGCAGAGGTAATCACAAATTAAGAACTGTTTATAATTGAAATATCATGAAAATTGTTGGATGTAATTGTATTTGTGGTTTTCATATATTTTTAAAATTATCATACCATTTAATTTTTTGTTAGATATCAGTAGCTGATCTTCCTGGTTTAATAGAAGGAGCACATATGAACAAAGGGATGGGCCACAAGTTCCTCAAGCATATAGAAAGAACTAAACAACTACTTTTTGTTGTAAGTCATATGCATATCAATGTAATGTTTAAATGAATGTGAGAACGAGTGAATTTAGTTTTTCTAGAAATTTTTTATAATAATAACATTTGAAGATAAAGTAGCAGCATATATTATTCCACTAAATCTATTTAGATAGGGGTCAGATACAGTTAGTAATCTTTATTTATAATATGGGGATGGAAGTGGCATTGTTTACTATGTCAGATGAAAGTTTGGCCATACTTGTCAGCTTTAATTCATTAAGATTTTCAATATACTACTAAATTATATAGGATCAATTTCCTACTTCATTTCTGGTGTTGAGTTATATATGAGATTGTCTGTATTGGTATAAATGGTTTAATCTGTACTAGTTTCTCATTAATGATTGTGGTTTTATCAGAATAATTATAATTATCTTAAAACATCAATTTCTCTGATTTCAAATTACTAAATTACCAGTAGAGTATAGATTGAGAAATTATTTTTAGCTTGAGTGAGTAAAACATTTCAAAACAATTGTACAGCTGTTGTTCTTATGTTAAAAGCAATCTTTTTCCTTTTTTTTTTTTTTTTAGGTTGATGTTTCTGGATTTCAGCTTTCTTCCCAAACTCAATACAGAACTGCCTTTGAAACCATACTACTGCTTTCAAAAGTAGGTTTTCTGTTTTATATCTGGTCTAATACGTAGGCACATAGGACTGTATGGAATAACGTATGATAATTCAAATAAATATATAGTCTGCCTCTGGTTTTGCGGTACGGGGGCCTCTCACTGCTGTGGCTTCTCCCATTGCGGAGCACAGGCTCCGGATGCGCAGGCCCAGCAGCCATGGCTCACGGGCCCAGCCGCTCTGCGGTATGTGGAATCCTCCCGGACCAGGGC
This sequence comes from Physeter macrocephalus, assembly GCF_002837175.3. Lineage (NCBI taxonomy): Eukaryota > Metazoa > Chordata > Mammalia > Artiodactyla > Physeteridae > Physeter > Physeter macrocephalus. Next base: position 55,774,331 of record NC_041218.1, read on the forward strand.
ACGAACCTGTGTCCCCTGCATTGGCAGGCGGACTCCCAACCACCACGCCACCAGGGAAGCCCCTGCCTCTACTTTTTAAAGCTTTGATGTCAATTAAAGAATTATCTAAACTTTCTGTCTCCACAGTTTTGCGATATTCACCTGCTTCTCAAACTGTTGTAATCAATAAAACCTTCCTTGATTCCAAATCCCTGTTACATACTTCTCAGACTGTATCTTGCTTAACTTTTATTCCTACTTCTTAGACTATTTCTCAGTCTACTTTTTAGGTTCTCTGATACTCAGATATTTTGGTTATGTTTTAGATCAGCTGCCTATTGGACATCTTTGATTGGATGTCCCATTAACTTCTCAAATTTAATATGTATAGAACTGAACTCTTTTTTTTTTTTTTTTTTTAAATTCTCCAGCCTCCCCCAGAACTTTACTGAATATGTAAGCCAGAAACCTGGGTGGTAGTGATTCTATCTTTCTTACCACCTGTATCAAGCCCTGACAGTTTTATATCCTAAATTTCTCTGAAATGCAACTACTTATCTTCACCCACACTGTTACAATCATCAACCCCTCTTACTAGAATGTTCTAAGTCCCTCCAGCTTTCCCTGCTTCCAGTCTTAGTTCTCTCCAGGCCATGTTTTATATGACAGCTAGAGTGATCTTTGTTAAAGAACCAAGCAGATGTTTGTTCCCTGCTTAAAACACTTCGATGGTCTCCCATTGCTGTTAGGTTAAAGTCTAACATGAACATGGTTTATGAGGTCTGGCAAAGTTGGGTTCTTACCAAGCACTGTATCTCTATTGTTCTCCTCCCTCTCCCCACCCCTGGCCACGCCCCATACATTCTATATCCAGCCAGTGATTTCTGTCTAACACAACATGATGTTGTTTATCTTCAGGACTTTTATATCCTATTTCATTTGCTACTTTTTGCCTGTTATTGATAACACTGCTGTGAACATTTGTGTACAGGTTTTTGTGTGGATATGTTTTCATTTCTCGGGTATATACCTAGGAGTGGAATTGCTGGATAATATAGTTATTCTATGTTTAACATTTTGGGGAACTGCCAACTGTTTTCCAGAGTGACTGCAGCATTACACCATTTTACAATCTTACTAGCAATGTATGAAGGTTCCAATTTTTCCACATTAATGTCAACACTCATTATTGTCTTTTTATTTTAGCCTTCCTAGTAGGGATGAAGTGGTATTTCATTGTGCTTGTGATTTGCATTTCTTTAATGAGAAATGATGTTGAGAAATGTGACTAATTATGTTGAGCATCTTTTTATGTGCTCATTAGCCATTTGTATGTCTTTGGAGAAATGTCTATTCACATTCTTTGCTCATTTTAAAAATGGGTTGTCTTTTAATTGTTGAGTTGTAGGAGATCTTTGTAATTTAGATACAGATCCCTTATCAGATATATGATTTGCAAATATTTTCTCCTATTTCAGTTGTCTTTTCACTTTCTTTAGGTTGTCTTTTGAAGTACAGAATTTTAAATTTTAATGAAGTCCCCTTTGTCTATTTTTTCTTTTGCTCATGCTTTTAGTGTCAGATATACGAAACCACTGCCTAATACACAGTCACAAAGATTTACTTCTAAGCATACTTAACTTTTTCCAAGAATAATACGGGTATAGCATTAAGCTGACACTATCTAGTTCTGAATTTTATTTATGTGCTTACTAGACGTCCAGATATCTGTATTTGGCTCTAGGCACAAAATCACAACTGTCTCTAGGATGTCATGTGAGTTAAAATGTATTAACACATGACTTAACTAGTAAGCATTTTCTGCATTTCCTTTGTTAATTAGTTTTTTGGTTATTGGGACTTACTGCATTTCAGAGGTGAGAATGGGCCCTAGATTACCCAGGCCTATAAAGTAAAGAAAGACATTACCAAATAGGTCATTTATATAGATATTTTAATAAAATTATTTGGTTTTTCTCTTTCATTTAAAGGAGTTGGGGTTGTACAGAGAGGAACTTCAGACAAAACCTGCGCTCCTGGCAGTTAATAAAATGGACTTGCCAGATGCCCAAGATAAATTCCATATACTGATGAACCAACTCCAGAATCCTAAAGGTAAACCCATTCATTCATTTAGTGCCAATTTAATGAATACCTGCTATTTGCAGAGAGTGCTAGGTACTATAATCAGTGGAAAAGAAAACTGAAAGTTGCTACTCTTAAAAAAAAAGTATGTTTGAAGAAAGAACACATACCATATGAAACTTCTAAATAACATTGTAAAAAATAATATCCCATTTCAGAATGTGTGATATGGACAATAAGTTAGAGGAGACAGAAGGAAAGAAAGATTAATTTGAGCTGAAAATGTCAGGCATCATCAAGAAGTAAAACTTAAAGTGGGCTCTTAAAGAGTTACTGGGATTTGGATCAGAAGAGAATAAAGTCAGCATCTACCTGTGAAGTCTGTTAACATATTTCACCAGTTCTAGAACTTCATTCCCCTAGTACATCATGAATTTTAAAACAGAGCTAGTAGTTCTAAAAAGAGGTATGTATCTTTGCAGTGCCAGGTCTGTAGATCTCTGAAGAACTTGAGTCACTATGTATGTGTGGTACAGAATAATAGATGCTGTTACTCCTAAAGGATTTGTTTGAAATTTGTTCCTAAATGGACCATTATGTGTAAAGAAATTTAAAGGAATTCTCCATAGTTTTGAGTATTGACCTTTGCAGAACACTCTCTATCCTACAGTGATGATGCTTTCATTTTTCTGAGTCTAGTAGAGGACCTTTTGCACAAATGAGGAAAGTAGGGTGGAAGGTAAGTAGTTAACATGTTTTTAAAAGACCTAATCTCTCTTTTTATCCTTGGGATAAAAATTGGGGAAACTAAATTATAATGTACTAGGACTATCAGGCAGCACCAGAAGATCCTCTCTCCCCTCTCAAAATCTACCCCCCACCCCGTATAATTTACATATTGGGCTGTCCTTGAGTTAATAAGTTACTTTGGGATATAAATATTCTCTGGAATGTTTATAAATAAACCTTTATTTCCTAATGTCATTTGCTTTATTAGGTCATTAGATCTATTTGCTGTCTGGTCTTGCAGAAAAGGGAATTTTCAGAGGAGGTACCAGAAGGGAGGGTAATTCAGGAGTTTGTGGCTATTTTGGACCATCATAAAACCATGTAGTCCCCTCAGTGGTAATTCCCAAGTTAGCCTCTCAGACTTCCTTGGGGGTAAATGAATCTCAGAATCCAAGCTCTGTGTTGGTTTGGCTAACCTCTTTTAGGCAGCCTTTCCAGTTCAATGTTGATCCATCCCATCAGTATGGCATCCCTACTTCTGTTGCCTTGGTGGCAGGGAAGAAGGAAAAGTTATATAATGGCTGTAAGCCCCTGTGGGGTGATAGATTGGATTCATCTAAAAAGATGAATAGAACTCCTTGAACTCTTTTCAATTTTAGTATGGCTCATAGCACCAGTGATGATAAGCCATTAGGACAATTAAAGGCCACCTGTGTGCTGAAGCAAGCTAGAATATCCCAAATCACAAATGATGTTATGTTATAGGAAAGTTCTTTCAGAAAATCTATGTTGTCTTACTTTATTGAACTGCCCCAAAACAAAATTTATTGCTTCTTTAAGTAAATCATCTTCTGTGATTCATCTTTTACTTAAACTTAATTTTGTTTAAAATATATTCATGCAACTAATATTTATTAAGTACCTGTCATGTGCCAAGAACCTTACCATTGTCACTAGTAAAAACCAAAGGTTCTGAGACCTTATTAGAAAGAGAAGGAAAAAAGAAATTTAAAATGCTTAGTTTTTGGTTCACTGGTTCACAAATCAAACCTCTAGCATAGTTTTGACTTACTTTCAAAGACAGTGAAAATCAGCCTAGTTTTGTGTTTTTTGTTTCAGATTTTTTGCATTTATTTGAAAAAAACATGATTCCAGAGAGGACCGTGGAGTTCCAACACATCATCCCCATCTCTGCAGTTACTGGGGAAGGAATTGATGAACTAAAGGACTGTATAAGGAAATCTCTGGATGAACACACCAACCAGGAAAATGATGCATATCATAAGAAGCAGTTGCTTAATTTACGTATTTCTAATACAGTATCATATAGTGAGCTACCATCAAAGAATGCTGTTACTAGTGCCAGAATAGATATAACTTAAATCTGTTAAAAGTGATATTGAAATTGCGTTCATTTGGAAGCTTTTCCACAGACATATTTTTTAGAAGGTTAGTTGTTACTAACCTGGTGTATATGCCATCATTCAAGAACCATACTTTTTAAAGATGTTTTGTACTTAAGTCTATCAACAGTAAAAAAAGTAACTGAGGGTTAAAAATGACAGTTTATAATTTTATGGCCAATTCACCTATAATAAAATCCTATAGTATTCCTGTACATATGTCTCTAGTGAGATCATTTTTTTAATTATATAAAGGATTCCTTATGAGCAACTAGGTTTTGTTTGTTTGTCTTTAAGTCTGTCATGTACCTGGTTCTACTAAATATATAATAGTTCTCTTTTTTGGAAAACCTCAAACCCTAAATTTGAACATATTCAGTGATAATAAAGACCATTGATAATCAGTAGATAAATCTTTGCGATTTCAGCTTTTGGAAATTTTTCTTTCTTAAGTATAAGAGTATTTTTTTCTTGCTTTGGACGCACTGATGTATGTCTCATTTTATTGTGTCCTAGTCTGTTTCACTGTCTACTTTCATATTATAGTAAGGAGAGTTAATAGGAAGTACAATACTAAACAGTATTATCCATCATCAGTATATTCTCAGGAGATTATAATTTCTAAATTTCTGCCTGACTTTCAAAAATACTTACATATTACACATTTTCTCTTAATGCATCTTATTATAAAATATACACGTTAATTGTAAAATAAAATAAAATTTAAACAGTGCAAAAGCATATAAAGTAAAGTTCCCATCTTTCTGCATCAGGCTCTTCAGTTCTCAGAGAAAACCACGTGTTCTTGCAGAATTTTTTAATGCATATATCTTTTTGCCTAAATGAGTTCATCATATAAGACTTTCCAACGGTTTTTGGTTTTTACAAAATAGTAGCAAGTTAATGAGCTTCTAAAAACTATTCTTCAGTGCTACTTTTAAACTATTAGGAATTGTTTTGGAATTTAAGGCTAAGTGAAGCCTTAACATGTGGCTATAAGTATTAACTAAAAATGGCACTATCATTCTACTTAAATTTCTTCTGATACGACAATGTGAGTGACTTTTTACAAGTGTTATTTCACTTTTATTTGTTCTGTTTTCTATTCCCCACTCCCACCTCCCATCCCAGTCCCCAGATCACTGGCTTTTCTTGTGTTTCTTTTCATTGCATGGCTGTTTATTGAGTGTCTCCCCTGTGCCAGGCACTGTGCGAGGCTCTGCATGTACAGTGTTAAGGAGAATAGACAGGACCTGCTGCCCTCATGGATCTCACATTCAACATCAGAAGCTGCAGGGGATTAGAGCACTTTACAGCAAAGGAGTAAGAGTGAGGAAAGCGTTTGGAATTTGAACATCTTTACTGATCATAGTGACCATGTTTCATATTGGGTATGTTTTACATTTATAACTTGAGTGTCATTTTTCTCTTTTTCACTTCTATTATTTCCTAAGTATGAACAAGTAGCAGTGTGATGACAGTTTGATCAGGTGAATTTCTGAAGTTCTGACACCATAATCTTATTTTTTGCTGTGGCAAAGGATAGTAGATGTGTGTTGAGGACTAAGGAATTGTAGCTTATTTGTTGTGTCTGTATTGCCCAGGTTACTACTCCACAACTAACTGAAACATTTTATGTAACTCACTAAAATGTTCCATTATTTGTATTTTCTTCTTACCAAAAGTGTACTCTATGTACCTTTATCTGATGGTTGATTTTTATTCTAAATGAAAGAAGAAAATCTGAATTCCTTTTTTATTTTATAAAAAATAAATTTTAAACACTTAAAGATTTATTTTGAAATTAATATTTTAACTGCCATTTATTTTGTCCTTAATACTTTTTTGTTAAAAAGTATTGTTATAGTACTGAATCCTTAATTGGATCCTTAATTGTTATAGTACTGAATGGCCAGGGTATCAATACACTGTGTTTAACAAATTTTTAGCAAGTCCCAGTCATTCTTGCAGAGCTTGCTATTTCAGAGTCATTTACCATCATAAATTACAAATTTATGCTACCAGACACTGTCAGGTATTAAGTATACCGTACTGTGAGGTTGGATCTGTGCTCTGAAGATTTCACCTATGAAAAAAGAAATTTCAGAAACCTATTGTTCTTTTTGTAATATATATCCATATTATTTATCATAGCGAAATGACCTTTTTGTAAAATAAATGTTTTCTTTTAAGTGGTAAACATGTATTATATAATCAAGGGGAAAAATCTGCTTTCATAATGGGCAAAATTAGGTCAAAGGTATTTTATTTCAGGATTTATCCAGTTAGTTTTCCTATAAAGTTATGTTTTCTTTTAGCTCAGTGTTCATTTGCTTTGTGAGGATAGAGGTCAGAGAAAGTTAATGAAAGCTACAGATTTTTTTTTCTTGCTAAAAATGTACACAAAGACGTGGAGTATTTTCCAAGTAGTTTCACAGGGTTTTTGCAAAGTTCAGATAAAATATTCAGTTAACCAAGTTAAGTTCCATCAAGAAATTTGTAATGCCATTAAGGTACATTAAAAATAATGTTTCAGGGCTTCCCTGGTGGCGCAGTGGTTGCGCGTCCGCCTGCCGATGCAGGGGAACCGGGTTCGCGCCCCGGTCTGGGAGGATCCCACGTGCCGCGGAGCGGCTGGGCCCGTGAGCCATGACCAATGAGCCTGCGCGTCCGGAGCCTGTGCTCCGCAACGGGAGAGGCCACAACAGAGGGAGGCCTGCATACCAAAAAAAAATAATAATAATAATAATGTTTCAAAGCAACAGCATAGAAATATACTTAGAAGTTATAGCTTAAAAAACAAAATGAAAATGAGGAATAATATAAATTGGTAAACTTTATACAAAAGACAATTTCAAAAATATGGCAACATTTTTTTGAAGTCCAAATTGTTAAGTTGGATGGTAGGTACATGAGTGTTTTGGGTTTTTTTTAACCTTTTCGTGATCTAAAATATAATTACAAAAAAGTATTTGCCTTACAAAAGTTTATATACCTTGGGAATTAAGAGGTAAACATAGTTGATAAATATTGGTAGACAACATGCTACAATCTTTACTGCAGAGTTTAATAATGAAAAATATCTATTTTTTTTTCTTAAAGAGATATTTCAGGGAAGCGTTCTATTTATTTTCTGTTTTGTGATCAGAGGTAGCAAGTAGAGGGCAAGTATCAGAGGACTCTTTTTAGCTTTGAGTGAGTGTCACAAGCCAGCTGAAGGAAAAGCAAAATCAAATAGGTAATAGAAATGAGAAAAGGAGAAAAAAAAGAAAGAAAAGTATGTATGTTGGAAAGTTGGGGTATTTCCTTGTGGATAACTTAGGAGTAAAAGGTGGGCCCATTGCCTCAGTTAGATGAGAAGCCAGTGGCAATTTCAGCTACCTTTTCTGACTATAACTAACCACTAATTTTAGGCTGTCCTAATTTAAAAAAAAAATTTTGTTTCTCATTGTAAGACAGTTGCTTAATTAATAGCTGTTGGGTATTTGGAAGACTTCAAAGGAAGTAATCTCCTTTGTGTATATTATTAATGTGTTCATAATAGAAATGAAATCTTTTGGGGTACCCAGATACCAAGCTATGTGAAGCATAGGTGTTATCTGAATCATGTCCTTTCCTTTGAAATACTTGGAATTTGAAGAACAGGATATGCAATTTATATTACAACTAATTCTGGAGCAAATATAGCAAGGCAGTTTTTTCCTATTTATTTTGTAAACTCTGAGTTCATTGAAAGTTGAAAGCAAAGGACAAGAGCTTCCTTTGTTCATGGCACATATTTCAATATATTTTTCTGAAATTGTCAGTATCTTCTAACCAGTGCCTTCATTTTCTTATTTGTTGTCAAACATTGTTATTGGTATTATTTCTATATAAAAGGCTTTAGAAAGGCCATGGTGTAATATTCTTATATTAAGAAAAAGGATATGATTATAAAGCTAAAACATACCTTCAGTTTTATTTGTATATGGTTTGCTACAAATTGAGGGAGATTGAAAATATCTTAAATCAAGAGCAGGCATTGAGTAAAAGCTTATGGCTTTGGATGGATTTGAAGCGTGATTAAATGATAGAGTAAATAAAAGCCCCTGGTCAACCAAATCCTAATGGGGGGGAATAAGAGTACTGCATAATAATTGAGCCTCAGCTTCAAAAACAAATCTTTCTGTGAACTGGTACTACTCCCAGGGTCAAGAGAAATAGTAAGAACAATGTTGAGCACACCTGGCCTTTTCTATAAAAATATGAACCAGAAAACTCACAAACTTAAAAGAACCATTAATGTCATAATCCCAAATTTGTTAACACATTCATCAAATGTTTAATGTACAGGTTTCTCTTTAAAAACGGGGTATAAAGCTGAAACTCACACAACACTGTAAAGCAATTATACTCCAATAAAGATGTTAAAAAAATTGTTTGGGCCACATTATAAGGTTCGATCTTTGACGTATCCTTATTTTCCTCAAATATCTAGGTATAGAAACTGGTTATTTTTACTTGCTAGTTTGTAGATTTTCTTGTTGCTCTAAGTCCATATTTTACTAATTAATATGTCCACCTGAATACGTTATGACTTTCTTAAGATTAGCAACCAGAATACACGTCTTTGTCTTTGCAGTGTTTCTCTCTTTTAACTGTCCTAAACATTGAAGATGATGCTCCCGTTGTTCATTTCCCAGGGAAATGAACAGGGAAGCATCCAAGGGTTACTTTACGGTGATTTTCTTTTCATCTTCAGGCTCACTGAATCATTGCATCCTTGCTCTGCTTCCAGGCCTACAAGACTATTATGCCTGAGATTTTGACTATATAATAATAGATTCAAGATATCCAGGGTTTAGTTATAATTTGTATGTCATTCACTTAACTAAAAGGCACAGAATCTTATACTGACTTTCAGTTTTCATTTTGTCATATTAGGCCTGTCAAATTTGGGAAAACTATTACTTAGGTTTCATCTAGAACCATTTAGGTTGATTTGAAAAACTGATATATTCAAACCAATTATGGCATATATTTTTTCCTTATTTTTTCACTCCCATGGCTCAGACCTACATTCAGGTGCCAATAATCTTAGAGGCATTTTATTAGTTTATTAAATGCAAAAACAAGAATATGATAAAAACAGAATTTATAGGTAATAGAAATGAGAAAAGGAGAAAAAAAAAGAAAGAAAAGTATGTATGTTGGAAAGTTGGGGTATTTCCTTGTGGATAACTTAGGAGTAAAAGGTGGGCCCATTGCCTCAGTTAGATGAGAAGCCAGTGGCAATTTCAGCTACCTTTTCTGACTATAACTAACCACTAATTTTAGGCTGTCCTAATTTAAAAAAAAAATTTTGTTTCTCATTGTAAGACAGTTGCTTAATTAATAGCTGTTGGGTATTTGGAAGACTTCAAAGGAAGTAATCTCCTTTGTGTATATTATTAATGTGTTCATAATAGAAATGAAATCTTTTGGGGTACCCAGATACCAAGCTATGTGAAGCATAGGTGTTATCTGAATCATGTCCTTTCCTTTGAAATACTTGGAATTTGAAGAACAGGATATGCAATTTATATTACAACTAATTCTGGAGCAAATATAGCAAGGCAGTTTTTTCCTATTTATTTTGTAAACTCTGAGTTCATTGAAAGTTGAAAGCAAAGGACAAGAGCTTCCTTTGTTCATGGCACATATTTCAATATATTTTTCTGAAATTGTCAGTATCTTCTAACCAGTGCCTTCATTTTCTTATTTGTTGTCAAACATTGTTATTGGTATTATTTCTATATAAAAGGCTTTAGAAAGGCCATGGTGTAATATTCTTATATTAAGAAAAAGGATATGATTATAAAGCTAAAACATACCTTCAGTTTTATTTGTATATGGTTTGCTACAAATTGAGGGAGATTGAAAATATCTTAAATCAAGAGCAGGCATTGAGTAAAAGCTTATGGCTTTGGATGGATTTGAAGCGTGATTAAATGATAGAGTAAATAAAAGCCCCTGGTCAACCAAATCCTAATGGGGGGGAATAAGAGTACTGCATAATAATTGAGCCTCAGCTTCAAAAACAAATCTTTCTGTGAACTGGTACTACTCCCAGGGTCAAGAGAAATAGTAAGAACAATGTTGAGCACACCTGGCCTTTTCTATAAAAATATGAACCAGAAAACTCACAAACTTAAAAGAACCATTAATGTCATAATCCCAAATTTGTTAACACATTCATCAAATGTTTAATGTACAGGTTTCTCTTTAAAAACGGGGTATAAAGCAGAAACTAACGCACCATTGTAAAGCAATTATACTCCAATAAAGATGTTTAAAAAAATCCATACATAAAATAGTGGTGGTAGGAGGAGGGGTAGTAGGCATGGTAAAGACAAAAGATTTAAAACACCTGCAAGCAATTCCAGGAAAAAACCTTCAATTATTGTACTTTAAACCAATTCTGTTGTACCATCCCATCCTCTCCCGGCTCCCTCCCCTCTTCACTAGTAACTTCATTAAAGATCAGGAACAAGTGCTGTCTTCCTACCTATGTTATAGTAGAGGACACATTCCTAACAGTTTGTTTTTTCAAGCAAGGGGGAGCTCGTTCTGTGTGCTGCAGCACGAGGAACCGAAAACAAGAAACAGGTGCCCTTGCTCGCTCACCTAACAGTTTTTAAAGTGACATCTCACTGCTTGATTTATCCAGAACCTTCTTCCCTTATTTCCTGTATTAGCTTGCTAAGGCTGCCATAACAAACTACCACAAACTGAGGAGTTAAACAGCAGAAATTTTCTGTCTCACAGTTCTAGAAGCTGGAAGTTGGAGATAAAGGTGCCAACAGGGTTAATTCCTTCAGAGAGCTGTGGAGAGAGAATCTTCCATGCCATTCACCTAGCGTGTAGTGGTTAGCTGGCAATCTTTGGTGTGCCTTGGCCTATAGAAGCATCACCCCAATTTCTGCCTTCATCTTTGCATGGCATTCTGTGTGTGAGGTTGTCTTCAGATTTCCCCTCTTCCTAAGGAAACCAGTCATATTGGATTAAGGCTAATACTCAGGACCTCTTTTTAACTTGATTACCTCTGTAAAGACCCTATCTCCAAATAACCTTATATCCTGATGTATGCTGAGGGAGTTAAGACCTCAGTAGATGAATTTTTGAGGGACATATTCAACCCACAATCCTTCCCTTCTTTTCTTTCTACACTTCCCAACTAATAGTAAAAATTTACTTCCCAACTATACTTGCCAACTTCCCAATTATAATGTTATCTATTATTTTTATTTGACAGTCTCCTCTAAAAACAAGTGTATGGGTTTTTTCATTAATCTAAATTTGCTGAATTTCAGTCAGGGAGTTGGAGAAATACTATGGTGAGATATGACTAACACATGGAAAAGGAACAGTGTGTGCAAGTTAATTTACAATTTGAGTTGAACTATGTAGTTTACTATGTAGTTTAGAGAAGATACAAATATTCAGAGCAGTGGGGATGTAGGTAGGATTTGAGTGAGCAAAGAGGATAGTATGAGGTCATTTCAAGTTCAGGAATAGCTTCAATGAGCATTTACATTTAAGTAAGATCTTAGAGGCAGAAATCCACAAATAGGAAACTGTCCTGAGTCTGGAGAATTCTGAATAGTGACAGCCACCTTTTAGGAAGATCTACCACTTAACCACTTCTTGACTTTGGGCAAATTATTTAACCTTTCTGCATCTCAATTTCTTTGTCATTTAGGTTATGGTGATTAAATTAGAGAGTCCATGAAAAAGTGCTTGGTATATATTCAGTGTTATCTATTATTTTTTTAATTGATAATATATGTAAGGAAACTGTTAAAATATCTTTATGTGAAGAAGAAAGCAGCTGGTGGACAGTGAATTAATCAGATAAACTAGAAGAAAGGTAGAAATGTTGATGTTTCCATATACAAGGAAGAAAAGTTTAGGGAAAAAAGGTGGTCTGAATTGTGTAATGTGGACCTGAAGCCGGTGGAAGAGAATTAGGACCAAAAAGAAGCCTTTGGATTCAAGCAGAAAGAGGTTATTAGTGACTGTAGTAGGCAGAATAATAGTCCCCTAAAGATGTCCTTCTCCTCTCTGGAATCTGAATATGCTCTGTCACAGAATTAAGGTTGCAAATCAGATGACCATAAAATAGAAAAATTATCCTGGGTAGTCCAGTTGGGTCAATTTTAATCACAAGGGTTCTTAAAAGCTAGAAGAGGGAGGCAGAAGAATGTAGGGTGAAGTAATTTAGATGTTGAAAGACTCAACCAGTCATTGCTGGGTTTGAATATGGAAGGGGGCCACAAGCTAAGGAATGAAGGTGTCCTCAGGAACTGGAGAAGTAGAAGGAAAAGGAGATTTCCTTGGAGCTTCCAGAAAAAAACACAGCTGACACCTTGATTCTAGCCCAGGGAGACCCTGTCAGATTTCTGACCTCCAGAAGTGTAAGATAATAAATTTGTGGTGTTTTAAGCCACTGTGTTTGTGGTAATTTGTTGAAGCAGCAATAGGAAACTAATAGAATAACCAAATGAGAATCTTCGTAGAATTTTGGAGATGAATGGTATATTGCAATGAACTTGGAAGCCAGGATTGTTAATTGCTCAAAGTCTTACCTAAATACTTCTAAGAATGATATTCCAACATTCTAGTCCCACTAGGGCATGTAAGTATTTCATTTCATCTTTTCCATACCAAAGGCAGGCTAACCATAGACCTGAACTTGATCAATAAGTCTAAAAATAGGGTTGTCTTCCCTTCCTTTTATAGCTTTAAAAACACATATTATCAACTACATATACATCTCAGCTAAAGTCTGCTAACAAGGTAGTCATCAATGACTGGGAAATAAATTATAAAATGATTTTGTACACAGTTATTTGATTCAATTCAGTTTTATAGATTAGGGAACTGAAGTTCAGAGCAAAGAATCCTGTGTCATATCGTCATCATCCATCTGCTATTGCCAGAGCTGGCCTGGAGCCCAGAGCCTTTCTGTACCCAGAGATCCTTTTACCACCCAATGCTGTCCCTCTTTCCCATTGTTACATCTCTAGGTCTGGCTTTGGGATCGGATTGTTTCTGGCCTTAAATCACCTTACATCCTCTGAAGTAGTACGGAAGATGAGAAAGTGGTAGCAGTGCACAGATAGTAGCCTTTTTCATTACTAACACATAGTCCCGTTACTAGAGCAACACAAAAATGTCAAATGGAAATAGCAAATATGTAAAGTCCTTATTGTGTGTTAGACACGTATACTGTCTATGTATAGTAACTCATTTAATCCTCACCATAGTTTCTGATATAAATACATTATTATTACAGATGAGATCCTGAGGTACAAAGAGGTTACTTAACTTGCCCAAGGTCATACAGCGGCAGAGTGGGATGGGGATGGATGCCATCCTTTACTTTGATTTAAAACTATGATGCTTTTTTCTCAAACTTTTTATTTTGAAAATGTTCAAAGGTACAGAGAATTTGAATAGTACAATGAACACCCGTATACTTAACTCTAGATTTAACGATTATCAGTATTTGCCACATTTACTTTATCTCCATTTATGTGTATGTGTGATCATGACACTTCAGCATCTGCCCAGGGCAGGCCACCTCCAAATATGCCTCAATGGCATATTGATTGTTTTGAATTAAAGTTACTTGAGAAACAGCAGGTGGGAAAAAAAATGATATAAAAACAAAAAAACAGGGCTTCCCTGGTGGCGCAGTGGTTGAGAGTCCGCCTGCCGATGCAGGGGACACGAGTTCGTGCCCCGGTCCGGGAAGATCCCACATAACGTGGAGCGGCTGCGCCCGTGAGCCATGGCCATTGAGCCTGCGCGTCCGGAGCCTGTGCTCCGCAACGGGAGAGGCCACAACAGTGAGAGGCCCGCATAACGCAAAAAAAACAAACAAACAAAAAACAAAAAAACACTCTGACCCTCCCTCCCCTTTTCCCACTGAAAGTGGTAAATAAATCATTTAGTGGGAAATATTTACTTGGGTACCCAGCTCAAAACTATTTTTAGTTTTGTTTCCTTTAACTGTTTTTTAGACCTATTACTCAAATCTGGCCGGAACTGAAAGTGCTAGAGGAATGGTGGAGGTGGGAAGCGGAGCAGAGGGAGGGAGGTGGTCCCAGGATGTTGCCTGGGACTGCCGGCCTAGTGCATTTTGGGAATTGTAGTCTCCCAGTCATCCAGGACATTCTGGTTTAGGGAACCTGACTACGAGTCCCAGAAGCCTCAGGTGTGGCTCACTGGGAACGCACTTCCTGGGACGCGGAGACGGAGACGCTCTAAGAGGTTCCTCAGTGTGGGCGAGTAAAATGCTCTGAATGTGAGAAACAGGTAGGTCTGGTCAAGAATGTTCCAATTTCTGGGTCTTTTGCATAAGTAGTTGAGGATTTTGTGTAAGGTTGCTTAAACGACGGGAGTCCTTTAGCCTTGAAAAATGCTGACCACATTTGCGGACGTGAACACTGAGTGAGGAGGTATTTGGTAGAGCTCTAAAAAATTATTTTGGACCCAGGAGTATGAAAATGTCTAGGTGTCTGGTCGGGGCAGCCAGGGGCTTGGGGCTTGCCTGGCCGGTGTGCGGTGTGGAGCTGCAGGTTGCTATTTTTGAATCAGCAGCTCATGCTGGTTGTGTAATGATGACCTGCTCACTGTTCAACCCACTCAGTGTTGCAGAGATGGGTTTTTCTGAGAGTGTTCATAGTTACTGTTGCGGCCTCTTTCCATTGGTTCTAACCTGGAAAGCTCTTTTTTTTTTTTTTTTTTTCCTCCTTTTTTCAGCTCGCTCTGGTGCTCCTGAGGACACAGCTCAAAGGGAGTGAGAGGAGGGTGGCGGGGAGGGGAGGCTTCTCTGGAAGCTTGATTTGCTTTTCTCTGAAGCCCAAGTTCTGTGTTACAGGGTTTGCAAGAGGCTAGTCACGACATTAGAAAGCCAGACTTGGTGACCCCACTTAAAAATGATTGCTCAGAGATCCTGTTGTGTGTTTTCTATTGTAAAAATGATTTCACTTAACTTTGGAGTGAGCAGTTGTGCTTGAAACCAACCCACACATACATCTGGAAAAGAGAAAAACAAAAGCAAAAGCAAAAAAACCACCTGATTGAAATCACTTCTGTGCAGACTGTTGGGAACATCATTCTATTTAATGATCGTAGTAGGGCTAGTGATAACAGCCTTAACCCAGGAAGTTTTCAGGTGTTTACAAGTTTTCCTTCTCATCCTCCTATTTGAGGTAAATAGTGTTTGAAGAGGAAGATGCTTAAGAAAGATATATGGAAACGTTTAAATGGTGGGTTGAGCTATTGGTGGAGCTATAAACTCAAAAAAAAAAGATTCTAGATGCAAATTTAGGAGGCACAGTGCGAATCAGCTTGGACTAGTTTTGTTGTCAGTATCCTTTTAAAAGGTATAAAAGAAACATCATGAATGTCTTTTATGCCAAGACAACTAATCAGTGTTTCATCGGCCCTCCATTCTTTCACTATAGTCATGAAAGGATCTAAAAAATTCATTAAATATTGATCATCTATTTCCAGGACAGTAAAGTGACTTTTATCCTTATTTTTCCTATCTTCTCGAATCACAAATGAGGGTTAATTTTTTCTTCTGTATCTCACATATAGATATTGTGTGAATTTAAGAATAAACTGCCTTTTTTTTTTTTAACTCATTGACCACCTTTTTTGGTTTAACGTTTCATTGGTTTCAGATGATTGCTAATTATTTCTCTTAATGCCCTGTGAATTCAAATTGAGTTTTTAAACTAGTACCATATTAACTGGAGTACTTTTCCTATTTCTTTAGGTC
Source organism: Physeter macrocephalus (assembly GCF_002837175.3). NCBI lineage: Eukaryota > Metazoa > Chordata > Mammalia > Artiodactyla > Physeteridae > Physeter > Physeter macrocephalus. The sequence goes on from NC_041218.1 coordinate 55,790,342, forward strand.
CAGATCATCTGTGCTGTGTGTTCAGATGTGCATATATTTCTTCTAAGTTGATTAAAGTTGTTTTAGAACTATCAAGTACCTCAAAGAGTAAGTACATTCCTTGATTATATCTCTTCCTTTTGCTACCATATATCAGACGACACTTTTTTCTGTTGTTTAACAGAATAAAGTTATAGGACAGACCTCCATTGCAAGTGCTATGTTGATCATCTACAGTTTCTAAGAAAACCCAAATTATGGTAGAAGGGACTGCTAATATTACTACCAAGGATTAATGTAGCTGCTATTACAGATGTGTTCTTATGTAGCTATTCCTTAGAATTGTTCCTGAAAAAAAATACAATAATGGATCTGGTAATTCTTTAAGCTCTTAGCCACTGTTCCTGCTCCAAACTTCTTTGAACTCTATTCCAAACCACAGGAAAGGTATTCTTTTGAAAATATTTTTATTTAAAATATCTTTGATAACCTTTAATGCTGTACAAAGATTTATCCATCTACTTCTCTGCAAGTCATTGTGGAACAGTTAGATGACAAATGTGAAGTGGGTATTTTGAACAGGGTTCTTGTCTGATTTGGTCAATAACTACTCTCAGAGAGAATGTTCTCAGATAAACCTACCAATAATCATTACAGACTTAAATTCCTGACCCTTTTCTGCTTTACAAAGGGCTTTACTATTTATGATCTCACAGCTACCTTGGGGGACATTTGAGAAATTTAAGATGCAGAGGACATAGGTGACTTTCCCAGTTTGCAAATGACAGTTTATGACTGGCATATGAGTCTTGGGGTTGCCTGGGTTACAATACCAAGCTGCCTCCCAGATGGAAACAGCAAGCCGACACATCTGTATATACAACCCAGCTCAAGACTGTCAGCCAGCTAGTGTTCATGTGTGCTCCTCAGATTGTTAAAGTGTGTTCTTAGCCTTGCACATCTGCTGCAGTCGCTAATAAGGGGTTTTCATATGGCAAAAAGATGGTTTTTCCTCATTGGGAGAAATATTTTAAAGAGGAAATATAAATAAAAATATAATAAATTGTTGCTAACTTTGATAAGCAAACATTAATTTGATATATGAACCAGTCTTAATAGCAAGGGGCGAATCCCGTATGTAACATACCTGTTAAGTTGAAAACACGAGAATCAACAGAGCCATAACTGATCAAATCTCTAACCACTGGAAGTTAACCAGTGTCGCCAAACTTAGATATGTGTTTCTAGAAGCATAGGCTGTATATAAATACCTGGGAATGGCCTCATCTTTCTTAGGAAGTTTCTGGGGGAAGAAAATGAACTTTATTTTTAAAAATGAGAGGCTTTGGCCAATAAAGAATGGAAAGCAGGGGCACATTCTAGAAGCAGTTTGAAGGCTTCAAAACACAGAGTATGAATGGATGAAATGAGTGGAACTGATCCTAGAGCAAATTTTTAACTTTCTGTGTCCAGACCATACTCACATGGGCCTTCCATTTGTTTGTTCGTGCATTCATTCAACAAATAATTGAGTGCCTTCTATGTGCCAGTGTTGGACACAGTGAATAAAACAGAAGGCTCTCTGTCCTCCTGAAATTTACAGTCTGGTGAGAAAGATAAACACTGAACAGGGAATATAAGCATAATCACTGCTACCAAAGAAAAAGTACGAAGGTGCAGCCAGAACGTGTAACTAGGGGTGAGGGGAAGGTGAAGGGTGGGGGAGGAGAGGGGAGGTTTAGGGCCAGCCTCCCTGGAAACCAGAAAGATGAGTACGAGTTAGCTAAGCAAAGAATAGGATGGGATTAAGAAAGTTCTAGGAGGAAAAACAGCATGAGAACAGCCCCTAGCCAAATTGAAAAACAAAATTTGAGAAGTTAAAAGAAAAGCAGTATGGCTACATAGACTGTAATATGTAAGGTGGGAGAATGACACAATAAGGAGATTGAGAATCTGGCAGGAACCAAATGGTGTGATTTAAAACTTTGGAAACAAAGTCATTCATACTGATCTTGTTTCTCATTCCATTTGAGTTGTAGGAATCAGGGGTACAGGGCAGCTTGATTGAAGAAATCTCAATTACATTGATACTCCAAGTATTTGTCCCCTACCTCTGAAAGCAGGAAGGAATTGTGATTGGGTTAGGACTTTGCATGGGTTATCTGAAGGAGCTCTGAAGCTTTGAAAGAAACTGGGGAGAACCCTTTTCTTATGTCTTCACAACATTGATTAAATCTTCATTCTCTTTCATTGCTCAGTTTTTCTCTAACACTGAATGATACATTTTTATGAACAGGTATCTTATCGGGTCACTTTGCTTAATACCTAACAATAATCACTTGATATGTAATAATCAGACATCTCTTTCATTATCAGCATTTTGAGTTCTTATAGAATAGCATATTCTTTCCCTCAGTCTGACTGTTAACACACTGGGGCAAGGTCCAGATCTTAATGGCCTCATTGTCCCTTTAGGGCCTAACAGAGTGTTTTGCATGTGCTAGATAACTCAGTAAATACCTGTTGAATGAATGATTGCTTAGTAATGGCTACTTCCTTGTCCAGTTCTATGTCATTAATAGCCTACCTTTGTGAGTTGCTGTGGCCTTGGGTCGGGGCCCAGTATTTATTTATTCAAATATTCCTAAAATGACTCTTGTGGCCAGGCACTGTGCAAGTTACTTACAGTATACTGGGGGGACAGGCGAATGAGCAGAAACCAACAGGAAGCTGGATTCTAGAGACTGACAACAGTAGTGGCATTTTCCAGGGTAAACATCCTAAAACTTGCACCAGAGTTTCCATTGTTGGCCTAAGGTGGTTGGTTGGTTGCTAAAATTAAGCATTTAAAATTTGCAGGAAAAAAATAAATTAGGACCATAATTCCTCTGTTTGAAGTATTTTCATCCATAACATTTTCTTAAACAGTTACTATTTTTGGTAATATTGACAGAAGACAACATGATGAACAAGTACTAAACTAAGAACAGAGAAACTTAGAACTAGTTATGCTTAACTTGAGGACTTTAAAAAATGGTCACTTGTGCTTAAACTCTGATTTTTATATTGTACACTTATATATGTGTGTGTGTGTATAGGTATGTACACATACGTATATGTTTTCTGCTAGTAAAATTATTCCTAGTTCATGTGATTGTATTAAATATATAGTAAATTAAAATAGTCTGTTCTGTTGTCTCATAGGAGGCATGATGGAAGGCAGAGAAAATACATTGGAGTGGTGTTTGGAGAGTGAGTTTCAAACTCTTGAAGAAATAAAGCTGAATAATATACTGGTTTTTATAATTTGTCGTATACAGAAAAAGAACACAGCCTTTTAATTTGAGATGAAAGGCCTGGCTACTTTTTTTCTTTTTCCTTATAATAGCACTAATAGAGATAGGTTGTCATTTCTTCAGAAATCTTTGTGTTCATCTTATATGAGCAATAATAGTAGACTAACCAATCATAGTATATTAGTATAATAACCAATAACCAATAGTTTAATAACCGGAAATGCATGCCCGTCATCTTGAACCAGTCAGGAAGTAGATGAGTAGAATAATTTCAGGGACCTTTGTTCTCTCTTTTTCGTTTGAGTAACTCATTGGAGAGGAGTCTATTTACGTTTTGTGATTTTCTGGTATGCCTGGTGTATAGGAATGAGATGTTTGCTTTTTTTTAATTTAACGTTTATTCAACAGATGTTCTTTGAACTGCTCCAGGATAGCAAGCACTGAGCTGATCACTGAGTGCTGAGAAGTAGTTAACGCTTGCATCACACTTACAAGGCGCCAGATGTAACTTTAAGCATTTGACATTATATTAACTCATTGAATACTTAGAAAACCCTGTGAGGTAGGCACAGTTACTTTTCCCATTTTACAGATGAGGAAAATGAGGCACACAGAAGTATTGTTGTTGACCCAAGGTGACTTTGGTCAGTTGGCTAGTAAGTGAGTAATTGCGGATTGGAACCCAAGCAGTCTGGCTCAGAGTCTGCCCTCAACCACTCTGCTGCCCTGTAGTGCTTCTGTCCCTATGCCTTTGTCTTTTATGCTGGTCTCATTTTACCTTTGCGTGAGCATTTGAAGCCGAATTTGTGTTGTTTGTAGTTGACGGTTGATGAGTGCTTTGACCCTATATATTTGAGTGTCTGACGCATCAAAGTGCTTGATATGTGGCTGTTGAATGAGTGATTTTGGACAACTGAGAGAATTTCTGATGTGATGTTAAGAGAATCTGAAATTATTTTCGTTGTTCCTCTGATTCACCGTGTAGAAAAATACTCATGTGTGAAGACTTTAGTTGCTATATGACCCAGGCAGTAGTAAGCAATCGTGTGTGTGTGCAGCTTTGCTCTGAGGTCACATGCATGTGTGCTTATATACATTCATATTGTACATGGAGAGGAGACAAGGGACAGAATTTCCCTGTTTGCATTGATGTCATTGGTTGTGTTTCCAGTCAGCACCGTGCTCTCCTATTGTCCCCTCATGATTTGTCCTCTTGTGTGTCACCCCCTAGTCTGACTGGCAGTACTGCACAAGCCTGCCTGCCATGGGCTGTCGGGATGTCCATGCAGCCACGGTCCTCTCCTTCCTGTGTGGAATCGCCTCGGTAGCAGGCCTCTTTGCGGGGACTCTGCTTCCCAACTGGAGAAAATTACGACTGATCACGTTCAACAGAAATGAGAAGAACCTGACTGTTTACACAGGCCTGTGGGTGAAGTGTGCCCGGTACGACGGGGGCAATGACTGCCTGATGTACGACACTACTTGGTACTCATCAGTTGACCAGCTGGACCTGCGGGTCCTCCAGTTTGCCCTGCCCCTCAGCATCCTGATTGCAACGGGGGCCCTGCTGCTCTGCCTGATTGGAATGTGTAACACTGCCTTCAGGTCCTCGGTGCCCAACATCAAACTGGCCAAGTGTCTGGTCAATAGTGCCGGCTGCCATCTGGTGGCCGGGCTGCTGTTTTTCCTGGCAGGTACTGTGAGCCTCTCCCCATCCATCTGGGTCATCTTTTATAACATCCATCTGAACAAGAAGTTCGAGCCAGTCTTTATGTTTGACTATGCAGTGTATGTCACTATTGCTAGTGCTGGGGGCTTGTTTACGACTTCCCTTCTACTGTTTATTTGGTACTGTGCATGCAAATCTTTGCCTTCTCCTTTCTGGCAACCACTGTACTCCCATCCTCCCAGTATGCATACATATTCACAGCCCTATTCAGCACGCTCCCGCCTCTCTGCCATAGAAATCGACATCCCAGTAGTTTCACACACCACCTAGTGGGGAAATAGTTGCTAAAGAAAACTTGTAGCCTCACATTTCCCTTGTGCAAGGAGCTATTTTGGACCTATATACATTTTCCTTTGTTTCTGATCAGTCAGTGAAGCCAAATTAATATGTCTTAGTAGGATGAAGTGCTGCTAGTTTTTATGAAAAGTACAATATTTAAATGTGAATCATTCCTTTTATCTTCTTATGCTAGAAGGATTTTTAACCTCCAGGTTGATATCTGGTCAGTTACTTCGGTGGAAAGGACCTGTGTCTCAATTGAGGTGATTTAGAGCAACATAGTAAAAAAATGATTGCTAAGAGAAGCTCTTATAAGCGATCCTTATGAGTATTTCAGAATGTGTATTGTCCTTTTGCTATAATACCTTAAATTGGGAAAAAAGGGCAATTTCAAATTAAAAATTTTTTTTCAGGTAAGGGTAATATTTTAACAGTAGCCAGTCTACCAGCTTAGGCTGTAACTTTTCTTACTTCTTTCTCGGGGCTAATTGTATTGAATAGAGTTCGGTATTTTGAAGATGACTTTCTTTTGTGAGTTCTTATCTTCTACCTCATGCCTGTGTTTAAAAATAAAATGTATTTTAAGTGATGTCAGAGAGAATAAGCCTAACATTTAAAATATCTATTAGTATGGATAACATTTACCATAATTTTAAAAGTTAATAGTTCTATAAGTTGTATTATTAAAGTGTGCCATGTGATGGATTGGTGCTTTCTCTGAGGCAGAAAAACTTTTCTCCAGATATCATCCACCATGTGGTACTCATGCCCATGTATAATCTCTTAGTGACTAAGAGAAAGAAATAAAGAGGCCCGAGTGGTTAGTTCTCCTTTAGACAGTGGTAGGGGACAAGCATCTGTTCTTCAGTGACAGTGTCAGAGATTCATTCTGGCGACTGCCTTTTGGGTGATGGGTGAAGTGAGGCATGGCTTCAGCATGACCGCATTCACCCTTGATTCAGTCCCTGCCCCCATCACTGATTATTTCCTTGAGGATATATCTTTGCCCAACACTTTACTAGGTGCTGTAGAGGATACATGCAAAGTATGAGATCTGGTCCCATCTACTAAGAAATTTTAATTTAATAGAGAAGATCAAACTGTTATCTGACAATTGGGGAACAGTCTGACTTCAGTGACAGCTGGTCTTCACTTCTCAATCATTGATCTAGGAATATATTTCACCCAGAGACATGGCTTTCTGGCAGACAGGCTTATTGTACAATACCAGCAATATTTAGAACCCAGAAATTCAGTTTGTTGGATCCTTTAGAGCACCTACATTAGCCTAGACACTGTAATAACATGATATCACATTCATAAGAATGGATGGGCAAAAGTGGTAAAGATTAAATAGTTCCCTTTTCACCTCTGAAAGTATGACGATGTATTAAAGAGGGAGGAATATTTAAAATCTCTCTTCTAATGGGGTAACATATAGAGGAAACCATGTTAACACCGAGATGAATGCTTAGCAATTCAGGGATATTGGGTGTTTACCCTTATGAATTTGAGCTGTTTATTTGATGTAATTTGCTACACATTAGTAGTATGTTCATGGGGATTTTGTTCTGTTACCCATTACAAAATTCACAGACAGCTAGTTGCATGGCTAACAGATTATTGTGCCTCTTTTGCAAATCTGAGTATGCTTCTGGTACTTCTGTGGATGTAAATGGTACTTTTGTTTCTAATTCCAAACACTAGTTTATGTATATAGCAAGTAAATACAGTTGTATAATTTTTAAATGCCATCAGTTGAAAGCATGCAAAACTATGGTTTTCTTAGCTATAGCTTCTGATTTCCTTCAGTTCTTTAAATTCTTCTCAGATATAGCTGAGTCTTGATCATTCCAAGACAGCGGCAGGTAGAATTTTGAGATTAATATTAATTTCCCCCTTTGCTAATTAATTTCTGTCCCCTTTCTCACTGAAATTGTCCAAAAGTGTCAAGAATTCCACCATTCTTTGTATAAACAATGGTAAAAGCAGACTCAGCCATTAATATTCTAGACAGTTTTTAGTCCATGGGATCATGTATATAAAATGTTAAACTTTTCCTGTGAGAATCTTTCGGATTCTTTTCATAATTTGTAGCCTCTAATTAGTATTTATTATAGATTCACTTGGCAAAAGAAACAGTTGTTTCCCTTGTCGTTAATATTTCAGATTTGCTATCAGGAGCTATTCTTCAAAGCCATCAAAGGAAATCAAGTGTTTATAATTCTTTTTAATAACTTTTGAGCATTCATCAGTCTATCATTGTGATGGGGGATATCTTTTTTTGTTGTTACAAGTCTCTTAATGTTAAAGGCCTTTTACAGAAGCTTGGAAAACCTTAAATGTAGTATGATCCACCAGATCTGGTTTATCCAACCATGGGAGAAAAAAAACCCTGAGCTTACTTTACTTGTAAATAAATATACACTATAATAGATAATATGTTTGCTGTAAACTGCAATGTAAAACCTCGATAAAATTGCACTGTACTTGATGTTTATTAAAAGATGTATTTTTACAAGTTTCTGTTTCCTCATTTCGTCAGTGCTTTAAGTTGAAATATATCGAGAAATGTTTCTCAAATATGTGCAAATTGAAAAAGACACAGCACCTTTAAAGCCCTGTAGAATAGCAGTTGGAACAGAATTGGAAAACTTGGCATTATTATTTCAGAAGCATCAGGACCCTTCATTTCTAAGAGTGGTCTTAGGAGTTCACTGGACTATTTCAACATTCCACAAAAAAAACACCAAATAAAGTCAAATGTGCCAGACTTGCCTCATCAGTGGAGTATTTCGGCGGTCTGTGATCTTGGAGATTGGGAGTTCTCAAATGGTTAAGTGGGAGGATCTTTCCTTATTCTTCAGAACTCGAGGTTAACAGGAAAAGCAGTCCTAACAGGTAAGTCACCTCAGAATTTCTGGAGCCTGGAATGAGCTCTTAGTTTTCTGCCTCCTGGTGAGAGCATTCACAAGCACTCCTCACTGAACCCAAGGCTCTCTGGTGGGACATTAGATGCCAGAGCCGTACGTTGCACTGGAAATCCAAAGCTGCTTCAAGCTGGCCATCCCCATAGCTGATTATACTAACGCACCACAGTCTGGAGTCTGCCCCTTGGTTACACAGTCTCACTGAGGGTGGCTGAAATGCTAGAGAAACTCTTCATGCTAACCAAATTCACAAGAGTCTGATTTACCAACCAGAAGTGAGAAATATAGATGCCTTGCAACCACTATCCAAGACCAGTGTTTTAAAAATACACCCTACACAGAGCTCCTTGGAGAAAAGACCGATTCCACTCCTGGGGTAGGGAAAGTACAAGATGAGCCCAGCACATCGTCTTCCGTAAAGGAAATGGTCAAAGAATGATGGGGACTTATCCAATTACACAGAAGCTGGCTTAAAGAGGTTCCCACCGGCCAAATCTGGGACAATCTGAGCTTCAAAATAAATAATAGTAATGGGTTATAATCCATTGAATAAAGCAAAAATCCATGCATCCCTACTGATACAAATGGGAAGAAAGAAAAGTTGTTTCTTACAGTAAAATACCAAATAATAAATATGGAAAAATGGAGTTGGGAAAACATCAATAGACTTGAAACTAGTTGATGAAAGTTTGATGAGAAAGAGGATATTTACGTTGTCTCAAAATACTGCTCCACAAATTACTAATTTTGGAGGGAAAAGTAGTAACTTTATTAGTGGATAAACTTGGCAGACACAGCCTTAACCAAGTGATTAAATTTATCACCAATACAACAAACCAACACCATGCACCTTCTAATATGATGCAACGAGAAGGTCAGATCATTGCTTTTGTGGTGTTTCCATTAAAAATACATAGCTTGAGACTAATCTTGAGGAAATGTGCAGTTTGTCAGTTCCACTTTTACTTTTTGCCTCCTTCTCTACCTCTCCTGATCTCACACCTCTTCATTTTAATAGAAAAGCATAAAACCTTACAGTCTAAGTTGTCTCTAAAATATTTCCTACAGTAACTCTTTTAGGAGAGAATTTGAAGAGCTTGTGTCAGGTTTCTCTGGGAAAAATAAAAAGGAAAGGTCCTTGCAGAAGAGATGTAAATCAAAGTGACAGAACCACAGGACTCATGGGATCTTAATTAGCTGTCCCATTTCATTGCTTAGCAGTATCTTCAATCCTGAAGTATACTGATAGGTTAGCCTAAGGGCTATCTCCCCTTCTTTCCCCTCCCCCACACTGGAGTAACCTTTCTAGGAGAAGGTCATTCTCCCTGTCCCTGGTGGGTGTCTCACCACCCTCCAGCCCAGGAAGTTCTCTGTCAGTGACATAGCATGCCAGAGCCCTTTAAAACCTCACTGCAGGACTGTGGAACTCAGAGAGAAAAAGCACAACTATAGCCTGCCTAGTAGTCATATCCAAATCTGCTATTAACAGGAAATTTGGGTTGGTTTGTTTTAATTTGTTTGGAAATATGCCAGCTTTCCAGACTTATGTGAAACAAATCCTTCAGCAAATTTTGACGAAGAAAATGAGATGGTGAATGAGGAGAGAAATTTTTTCTTATTTTGTATGAAAACCCCAGTATGACTGGGTCCTGTTAGCAGGAATGTAGTAATCATGATTTTGAGTGGTCCTTGTTTGTTAAAATCCTCTATAGAAAAAAATATAGATTCATGTCTCTAGGGTTTTGCTTTATAGAAAAAATTAACAGCTTCTCATTAAGAGAAAAGGCATTATTGATACTTCAACTGCTTTATATATAGTGGCCTCGCTCCAAGATTCACTCTTTAACAGTTTGAAAGGGTACTTCTAGTAAATAAATCCAGATAATTCATTTAAATTTAAAAATAATTTTTGCCTCTATCCCCATGTCCCTTTTCTTGTCCTCACTCTCAGGCTAATCCTGTGTTCTGTTCAGTCCAGGTAAGGAGGTTAGCACCAGGAGGTTTCTGCAGATAGTGGGGACCCCGGGTCCTGGCAGTCCCCCTCTGGGGTGAGCAGGTGCCTTGGAAGCCTGTCTTTCCCCTTGCTGGCCACGTGAATGAGGGCTTTGGCTCATGTTCTGACCTGCTAACCTGCTCCTGGCTGCTTCTGCTTTAACAGCTCCAAGGTAGCAGTGGATGCTGGAACCCGGTGGTACTGGCCGGTTGTGCACATCTCTTCCCAACTCCTCACCCAGTGACATCATGTTGGTAGTTTGAAATTGGCCATGGTGGAAGTATTGATGCTGCAGAAATTGGCAAATGCTACAAGTTAGAGTTTGGTTTTTTGTTTTCCTTTTTTTTTTCTTCCCTCCCTTCCTCCCTCCCTCCCTCCCTCCCTCTTTCCCTCCCTCTCTCCCCTCCTCCCTCCCTCCCTCCCTCCCTCCTCCCTCCCCTCCTCC
>NC_041218.1:55801026-55816907 GCF_002837175.3 Physeter macrocephalus
TCCTCCCTCCCCTCCTCCCTCCTCCCCTGGGAAACTGGGAATTATAGCAAGTGCTGAGAGCTGTAAAACCTTATCTGTGATAAAGGGACTCTCTGAAATAGACTTTTAATGGGTCTCTCTACCTCTAGTATTGCTCTATGTCCCTCCCCACCACCAGCCCATCCTGTACACAGACAACAGAAGGAACCTAATGAATGCAAGTATGACCTAGTCTCTCCTGTATTTAAAATAATTCAGCAATTACCTCTCAGAAGAGTCTAAACTCTTGTTTTAAGTCTGAGTGGTAGGTCTTGTGCAGTAGAACAGATAAGAGTACATCAAAGAATATAGAGCCAGGAAAAACAAACTGCCTGGCGTAGCACAGCCACACAAGTTATCTAGAAAGAGATTTTTTTCACTGTGTCCACAGCTGATCAGACTTTTAGCAATTATTGACACTATCTCACAAGTCTAATGTGTAACAATGCAAATTCAATAATAAATAATAGGGAATATCCCTTCTCAGGGACCTCTAGTTTGGTTACATACCTTATTCAAGGAATTTCTGTTTCCTGTATGGCATGATGAATGTGATAGCTAGAGTTTAAGATGGCCCCCAATGATCCCTGTGCTTCCTGGTATTCATATCCTTATGCAGTCCTATCCCACACTGAACAGGACTGACATGTATTACCAATAAAATTTTGCAGAAATGATAGCCTGTGACTTCTGAGCTTATAGGTCATAAAAGATGTTGTAGCTTCTGCCTCTCTATCTTGGATCACTTGCTCTGAGGGGAAGCCAGCTGCCATGTTGTGAGGACATACACAGCCCTATGGTTAATTTAGGAAGAACCAAGGCCTCCTACCAACAGCCAGTACCAATTTGCCAGCCATGTAAGAAAGCCATGTTGGAAGCAGATTTCAGATCACTGCAGCCCTGGCCAACATCTTGATTGCAACCTGATTGAAAGATCCCAAGCCAGAATCACCCAGCCAAGCTGCCCCCAACTTCCTGACCCACACACCCTGTGTGAAATAATGCTTATTGTTGTTTTAAGATGCTGTGTTTTGGGGGCAATTTGTTCTACAGCAATAAATGACTAATAAAAGAGCATAAAGCAAATGAAGGGGGGCAATCTTGAGGAATATTTGTTTTTATACTATGAAGAGGTATTGTAAGATTTCCTTGCTCCATATCAGAAAAAAATCTCTCTCATGATCCCAGATTCCCTTGGAAAGTGCTGAATATCTTTTGCCAAAATGTGGTAAAAGCCTAATCTGAAGTGTGTATGTTGGGAGTGGGAGGTGAGAAAGATCTGAGCTTAGGTTGGGAGCAGAGTTCTCTCTAATTCTGGTTAGGTTATAAGTGACTGCCTTTGTTGTCAGGGAAATAAACTGAAGAATAAACATTCATGGAGTTTGGAATAGATGTTAAATGCATTTACAGTCAATCTGATATACATAGTGGTTATGTTGTTCTCTGGTTACCAGGAACAGCTAAACCATACCTTTAAAAAAAATCATTTGTTTTTATCTAACAGTCCAATTATTTCTGGGGTCAGCCCTTCAGGAAGAAAATAAAACTGATAGTTTCCTAGGTAGATGAGGAAATAGCTGATTCTGAGACTCTTTAGGCTGTTGAGTTGACAAGCAATACCTCCCTTTGGTAGAACAAATAAGATAAAAGCCTGTGGCAGCAATTGTGAGATAAGCGTTGGGAGAGGGAGGCTGAATTGTATTCATATTTCAGTGCAGTAAAGTTAATCTGATTGCTTTCCTAACACTTGGCCTGTAAAGGGGGCAAACTAGGTGGCTTAGGATGCCCAGAGGGCAGCAGCCTAAGGACACTGAGCTCCTTGGTTGGGGAATAAAAGAGATTCATAGGAGAAAATGTGACCCGGACGGGAGTGGCAGGCAGGCGGCAGTGGATGGCTCAGCAATGGAAAGCATCAGAAGCCAACTCTTTTTAGGTTGCTTCTCTCCGCACCCAGCCTGTACAACTTGTCAGGCACTAAGGTGGAGAAAGCCATTAATGCTAAAGTGGAGTAGGGAGAGACTAGTAAATTCCCCCCCACTCCCCACCCCCTGGGTGGAACCGCAATGCCAGTGGAATTAAACTAGCTTTGACAGGGAACAGAGCAAGAATTAAGGAAGACCTAACACCTTGTGGTAAATGAGAATTATCTATAGTTCAGCTCAAGTGAAATTCTTGCTTTTAGAAGTGATACCATGAAAGAATGATGAACAGAAATTCAGTTTATTCAGAGAACAAAAGTATGTGATTGTTAAGGAAGTAAAGGAATCAAAGTTTAAGATGTTCCAGAGAGAAAAATGGCAAAGAAAAAAGAAAAATAATCTTTACTTAGAAAGCCTGCTATTGTCGGTCACTTATCAAGAGACTGGCAGCCTTTTTTTTTCCTGTGTTTATATATTTGTTTTTGTTTCTACAGTTGCCTCTGAATTTTTTGTTAGAAGCAAAGTCACTCTCACTGCCAAGAGAAATTAGCAATGCTTTTACTGTGGCATAGAGACAAGTTATACCAAGGACATATAAGAAGCACCCCCCTGCGCTCCCGCAGCTCCCGCTGGATCTGTGCTTTTGGAAGGCATTGTGTCATGAGGGCAGGACTGGCTTCATGGGACCTGTGTAGTCACGTGGAGACCTGTGCAGTCACTTGTGGCCCTGTGCTCAGCAGGGCTCTACCCTTGGTTTAGTAGTCTGGTTGCTGTCTTGAAATTCTTAATTTGTTCCAGTGGGATGTAGCAGAGAGAGCATTGGATGTGGAGTCAGGAGCACTGAGATCTCTATAGTTCCAGGTCTTGTCTCACTAAGTGGGCAACCTTGCGCAGGCATGTGAAAATCCCTGCTCCTGTTTCTCAGTTTCTACATCTGTACATTGAGACCAGTAACATCCACCTTACTTCTTATTTATTTATTTATTTATTTATTTATTTATTTATTTATCTCACTGTCGCAGCCTCTCTTGTCGCGGAGCAGAGGCTCCAGATGCGCAGGCTCAGCGGCATGTGGGATCTTCCCAGACCAGGGCTCGAACCCGTGTCCCCTGCATTGGCAGGCAGATTCTCAACCACTGCGCCACGAGGGAAGCCCCACCTTCTTTTAAAAGGTGGTTGTGAGGATGCAATGGATTTTTCTTTCAGTTCTGCTCACTCTTACCTAATTGGGGCTGAGAATGAAGAAGGTGAAGCAAGGTGTCATGTTGCGTATCAGAAGCTTCCTTTATAGATGGTTTGTGTCCCCAGAAAAAACAAGAGTGCAGTCCATGCTAATGTTTGGATTTAGATAACAAGTATGTCTCTCTTCAAAATGCATTACAAGTTCAAGGGAACACAAATTGAGCCAATAGTTATAAGACCTGCCCCTCCCCTTTTACTACAATTTTAGGGGCAAATATGGGAATGAGAAACAACTTACTTAACTTGGGGAAGGGACCCAGTGAAAAGTTGATGCTGCTCTGATGGACAGGAGTTTGAGTGGGTGGAGGAGACACTACAAATTACTCAGCCCTTGGTGTCGGTTGCACAACATTAGGATGTATTTAATACCACTGCACTGTCCACTTAACCATGGTTTAGATAGTAAATTTTATGTTATGTGTATTTGACCTCAATAAAACATTTCGAGAAAAGAAAAGTGGTAGGCTGGACTTGGCTGGGTTGGAATTTGTGGACCACTGCCTTAGTGGATCATCATGGGTACATCCCACTTAGAAGACCCCTGGTCTATAAGAGAGAAGGGTGTGTATTTGCACAGTTCTCCAATAATATGACATAAAATAAATTAGGGGAAAAAAAGAGACCTAGCCCTTAAACAGTATAGAGCTACCACACTGTTCTTCCATCATGTTAGGATAAAGATGCAGCCCTTACCCTTTAGTTCTAGGACAGGAAAAATGCAACATGGCATGGTCCAGGAAAAGGTATTACTATTTCATCAGTTATAAACCATGTGCATCTGAAAGAGACACATGCCAGAGCTGTGAGTGGGTTCTACTCTGAGCTGGGGGTTAGGTAGGTGGCTAGGGGCCTGGGTGCTGATGTCATCTCTAGCTTTAAAAAATTTGTCCACAAACTCAGTAGGCAGACTTATTTTCCTCTTTTTGAAGTGCCTAAGTTTAAAGATATTTAATTTAGTTTGACCTGTAGATTGGATAGAGAAAATTGATAATAGGCTGTTAGTATTTTTTATACCAATCCAAAAAAAGTAATTCTATAGGAGAAAATCACATAAAGTATGTAAACCTGCTTTGAAAATTGTAGAAAGCACCATGGACTGAAGGTATTAGGAACTGACTGGTATCTATAACTAAATATCCTTACACATACCACTTCGTTAATGTAATTCCTTGCAAATGAAAGATTTTTAAAAAGCAGCTGCATCTTCAGGTTTGATATTCCATATTTTGTTTTGCCAAGGTGAGATCTTCTTAGCCCTTTTCATTACTATGATTGTATTTTATAATTGATATAAAACTAAATTAATGAGCAACTATTTGTAAAAGTTATCACCTAACACTGTTGATTCACTTTCCTGTTTAATTTGCATCTCCTGCTTCTTTCTTTGATAAATTCTTTTTTTTTAACATCTTTATTGGAGTGTAATTGCTTTACAATGGTGTGTTAGTTTCTGCTTTACAACAAAGTGAATCAGTTATACATATACATATGTTGCCATATCTCTTCCCTCTTGCATCTCCTTCCCTCCCACCCTCCCTATCCCACCTCTCTAGGTGGTCACAAAGCACCGAGCTGGATCTCCCTGTGCTATGCGGCTACTTCTTATTTTAAAGCCAAACGTTTATTTAGCTCTATGTCTACATGCAGTTGCTTATATTTGGAACTTCTTAATTGGAACTAAATGTGGATTAGGTTTCAATATTTGCTTTAGCTATTAGTTTATGAGTACAGAAACAAATAAATGATATCTGTTTCCTAATATATTTGTGCTTATTTACTTTAGATCAACATAAAATATGCAGCTCGATATAAGAGCATTAGGAAATATCTGTGACAATACAGATTTTGATAAGCCAAATGTTATCTAGGGTCATATGTTCCCCAAAGCATTCACATTGCTCAGAAGTAAGATCACACTGAATTGTGTCGTATTTAGCTTAAAGGACAATAGAGTGGACATGCAGAGCCCAGGCTAAGAGCCACTGCTTTCTAGTGTGCTGTCACCCCACCCCATCTCTTTTTCTAGGCACCCTTTTTATGGTTCTTTCACAGTGGGCCTTGTTCTTGTTTAAACTCAATGAATCTTTAAAACTATTCAGCAGTAGTTACTTGAAGGGTCACCTCATCCAGAGGTATTTTACAGTTAACGCATTTAAAGATTGGAAAATCTTAAACTCCTCAAAATTAATCTTCAGTGGTGGAATTTAAGGTATTATGCATGTTTGTGGTGAGATTCTTTGAAGCCTGAGCTCCTCCTGGAAGCTCCCAAATCACATCAGATAAGCCTACCCCATTTTAGGCTAAAGTTTTGTAAAAACATATAAAAATTCATTGAGACTTCTTTATGAGAAAAACATTTTTTAAAAAGATAATTTGAAGATCACTTTGTGAAATGTTCTGTTTTTCAAAGTACTTTGTGATATATTAAATTGTCCTTGTTGTAGAGTTGCATTGGGTGGCATGTATACATACCAATTATCTTAAAGTGAAGGACTATATATAGAAAGTTCTTTCTAGCCTTCAAATTTGATTGATCTACCTTGGCTATAGCTTTATTTTTGTGGAACAATTGTGACATCTAGTGGTTATTCTAAGTAATTCTAAGAAATGGTTTCACATGTTTTCCTTAAATTCATTTAAATGTGAGAACTTGCTATATAAACCACACTATAACAAATATTCTTATACACACCTTTTACATACTTAATTATATGGGATAAAGACCAAGGAGTGGAATTCCTGAGTGAAAGGATGTGTGTATTTAGAATGTTGATATTATCAATTCACCCTCCAAAGAAGGTTGCACCAATTTATACTTCTACTGTAACTGTGAATACATAGTTCTTCACATCATACCAACAATGACAATTACCAAAAGTTCATTTTTGTTTTAATTTTCGTTTCTTTATGAATGGGCAGTTCATCTTTTTATGGCTTTTTTTCCTTTTTCTTTCTATTTTGTTTGGCCTTGTTTTTCTTTATCAGTGAAGTGCCAGCGCTCATTGAGGAAATTAGTCATTTATCTGTAATTTGCATTGAAACTATTTTTCCCAGTTTGTCATTTATTATTTATACTTTGTGATTTTTTGTTTGTTCGTTTTGCTTTGGAAAGGTTTAATATTTATGTAGTCAGGTATATCAGTTTTTTCCTTTATAATTTTTGTTTTATGTCATATTTTAAAAGGCTGTCTCCTCTCCCAGAGGATAAAAATTAGAAATTGTGTATGTTTAGTTATGGAACATACTCATGTATGTTATTTATAGTTTTTTGTTTTTGTTTTGTTTTTTACATTTAGTCTTTTATCTATATGGTATTTTAGTAAAGTAGGTAACTTTATTTTCCCCTAACAATGTAAAGGAGATTGGTAAATGTAAATATAGCTCTTAATATTGAGGTAGGTATCCATACTGATGAGAAAAGGTGTCAAAAATATGCAAAGGGTAGAATGATATTGATAATATGATTCCTTTTATGTAGAAAAATTATTTCCCTGCAAAGGCATAGAAAATATCTGAAAGGATGTATAGTAACACATCTACACATGTGCACACATACAACTATTAGCAGTGGACACTTCTAGGGAGTGCACATGAGATATTGGTGAGATAAGTAGAATTTTACTTTTGTCTCTATGGCACAGTTTTCTACAACTTGAACATATTACCATGAACATGTATTATGTATGTTATAAAAATTATTTTAAAGTAATAGTTAATAACATGGGAAGATATTTTAGGATCTGTAGTTAACTGAAAAAGCAAGTTATAAACGATAAGTAAAACATGATCCCACTTTAGAAAATAGAAGAATGTCTGTGTAAAGAACAAAGACTGGGTGAATATACACCAAAATGTTAACAGTGATCTCAGAGTTGAAGGATTTGGGTAATTTTTATTGCTTTCTTTTGTACTAATTTCTACTTCCCAAATACTTTACAGTGGACGCATATTATATTTGTGATTATAAAAAGTAAAAAAATATATATATACTAGAGTTGATTAATTCCTGTGTACAGATCTCTGTAAGATACATTAACTGTAATTTCATGTAGCTTATGATTTACTTACCCAAAAGCCTAGCACTGCCCACTCTCTCTTCCCCACTCCAACAACCTATTTTATCATTAAGAAGTTTGATTCATCAGGCATGTCTTATAAAATAAGATGAAATACTCCTTAATAGTTTTAAAAGGAGAAATTTCTGGTTCATGGAGCCAGAAGATAATTGGATACAAAAATATCTGACATGAAGGTTATTTCCTCCACCAAATTTCAGTCATGCAAGACCTCTTAATCCTAGGATTTCTCCTCCGTACGTGACTGATTTCATCTATATTTTATGTGGAATAAGTAGCAAATACTTTTGACGTTCTTTGAATTCTTTTAAAATTATGTATATACTCAGCCTTGTTCCAGAAAGGATTTAAAGTCACTAGTAAAAACACACAAAGTTTAAAAATAAGTAAAATGTAACCAGATAAAGTAAAATATAAAATAAGTGGATGAAGAGATCGGGACAAAGAAAATAAGAGAGAAGGAGGAAAAAAAAATGAAACCACAAGATGAAATCTATCCCTTAAGAGCCATCACTGTTTTGAGGGTGATCTAACTGTTCTAAATAGCTCCCTCACCCTCCAAGAAAGAGACCAGAGTTGGGAAGGGTCAAGCTATCCTGAGAGTGAGGCCAAAGGGAAATTACTCGGTACATGAGGTTTATATATGACAATAACAGTGGCCCCAGCTTCTACAGAGGCTTCCTATGGGTCAGGAACAAGGCTAAGCTCTTTAAGTCATGGTTTTATTTCGTCTTCACAATAACCCTATTCTCAGTGGGGGACATTTTTTCCTGTTTGCCATGTTTCTTCTCCACTCTCCAGGTTCTTCCTTTGGGAGTGACTCTTTGGGCTTCTCAAATGTGCCCCTCATGTAACTCCTTCCTCCTCAGGACGAGCTTGGGTGAGTTGGTAAGTTTGAGAGAAGGAAAAGCAGCAGCAGCTCATTCCCCGGGGAGACCTGTTCCCTAGTCAAGGGGGTTCTCTGCCCCTCCGAACACACTGGAGAACCGTGCCCCTGTACTCCTGGGGTTCCGATGTGTTCCTCAGTTCAGCTCTATCTGTAATATGCCTGACACTGTACACAATTCCTTATCTGAAACTCCTGGGACGAGGTGGGTCTCAAAATTTGAGAAATTTTCAGATTTTAGAAAGGTTATATGGTTCCTTTACAGGTTCTGGGACAACTCCTCATTGTCAAACACATTGTTATTTCTGCAATAAAAGGTATGAATATTCACACAGAGTTGGATAAATTAAGACTATGTCATATTAAGTCAGATCAGATTTTACTGTCAAATGAGTTCAGATGATGTTGGATTTTGCTGCCAAATGAGTTACAAAAACACTTTTGGTTTTTAGAACTTTTTGAATTTTGAATTGTAGATAAAGGATTATTTGGCTGTTTTTTTTTTTTTTGCGGTACGCGGGCCTCTTACTGTTGTGGTCACTCCCGTTGCGGAGCACAGGCTCCGGACGCGCAGGCTCAGTGGCCATGGCTCACGGGCCCAGCCGCTCCGCGGCATGTGGGATCCTCCCGGACCAGGGCACGAACCCGTGTCCCCTGAATCGGCAGGCGGACTCTCAACCACTGCGCCACCAGGGGAGCCCTGTTTGGCTGTATTTTGATCTCCAACTGTGTTTACTTTCTCAGTTGGTTCCTGGCTTGGAGGGTAGAGAAAGGTAGAGGAAGATATACCACGAAGGTAATAAAGCTTAAGTTTCAGGACTCCTTCTGTGGCCCTATAACTTTGTATTTATAATTTTATATTCTTTCTGTTAAAGAGATCCCTCAAAAATATAAACTTCAGACCCCACAAAACCTAGGTCCACCCTTGGGGAGAGGTACGATTGCGTTCTCTAAAACCCCAATAGCCTAAAGTTAGGTACTGTCATCATCTCCATTTTACTTAGGAAGAGAGTGAGGGAAAGAGGTTAATAAGTTGGCATAAGTTACAAGTGGCAGAGTCTGGATTCAAATCCAGACAGTGGAACTACTGAGTTCTTGCTTTTAACCACTGCCTTTCTACGTCTGTAGATAAAAATTTAAAAATAGTTGACATTCTCTTTCCAGTTAAAGTAACTCCCAGAGGATAGCCTTTATCCCAACAAAAATAACCTAAATCATCTTAATTTCTACCAAACATCTCAGTCTGATAAGAGAAGAATGAAATTCTTAAATAATATCCTCTAGTAACTGAGGAAAAAAAGCACTAAAAAATAACATCTCTGTACACTTTCTTCTAAAGAGAATCCTTGGGATTAAATCCTCTTTGTACATTATCATTCTCCTGATATCGAGCCTTTGATACTAGGCAGAGTTTACTCTTTTTCCCCCAAAAGTGATTGTCTTTGCACTCCCCCAATATCTTAACTATATGGCTTTTCATAACATTCAGTCTGAGAGTCAGTGAAAACTGTGTACACAGGATGCTCTAACATTTTTACAACAGTAAAGAGTCTCACATTTGCATTACCTCATTTATTCTGCACAACAAGCCTGTGAGAAGGGGAACCAGGGAGTACCTGCATTTTATTGTACAAAAGAAGAAACTGAGGACAAGAGAAAGTAACTTCTCCAAGGTCACCAAATAGTGGTAAAATTGGCTCCAGGACTCAGGACATATTTCTCCCTAGTCCAGGGCCATGAAAACCACTTCTGTTTTAAAAAAGATGGAGAGATAATTTTCTCCATAAGGGGAATTGTAGAAGGTTGTTTGTCTAAAGAGCATCAACTCTGGTCATGTAGGTTCCAACTTGTTGCATGCTTCATCTCTGACTAAATTGCTGGTGAAGTGCCTAAGAAAAACAAAACCATTCACACCTTCATACTTGGATTCTCCACTTGGCAAAAGAGAACAATAAAAAAAATTTTGTACTATTCCTTATAATTACAGTGACATTTAAAAACATTTTATATGAAATATAAATAAAGTTATAGTAAATGATGATGATCCGCTGAAGAAAATGATATTCACCATCCAGCTACAACACACATTATCATTTTACCATATGTTTGCTTCAGATTTTTTCTTAAGTAATAAAGTCCCAGTGAATGTTTCCCCCGTCCCATTCTTTTCTTGCACTGCTCAGAGGTACCCAGCAACCTAAAATTTTTACATTAATCCATAAATGTTTATATAGTACTGTAGCATTTAAATTTTTAAATATGTTTTGTATCTATATAAAAAGATCAATTATAATTTATATAAATATCTTGTATCTACCATTCTGCGGTTTATTTTTTACATTCAGTGTTATTTTGGGAATTATGTTGATATTTGAAGCTGATAGATTTATACCTTTAGCTTTTATGATATTGTAGATGGGACCTTCGTTTCAATTACATTTTCCAATTGGTTAATGACTAGCATATGAGAACACTATTGATTTGGAATCAAGAAAACTTTCTGAACTCATTTATTCTCATAGCTTGTAGATTCTCTTGGATTTTCCATGTGGGCAATCATCTGAAAATAAGAACAGGCAAGCATTTTTAGAATGATCATATTTCTCAGTGTGACCTGCTGTTTTGCAGAATAAAGAGCTCCTAAGGATATCTGATTTCTAAAATAAAATCAGTCTCCAGTATCTACAGCGTATGTTCCAATGCAGATATTCAGGAAGTGCCTCCTAGTCCCCATCCCAAATGTTCTTCTAGAAGTATAGTTATAACCATGTTCTTTCCTTGCTATGTTGCCCAAAGACTTTATTTCTTGGTGTGACTACAAATGGAGCACCACAAGGCCAAAGAATTGGAAGCAAATGGGTGACTTTTATTTCAAGAAGAGCATAGTATCCCACTTAATATCTGGGATTTTTTTTTTTTTTTTTTTTTTTTTTTTTGGTACGCGGGCCTCTCACTGTTGTGGCCTCTCCCGTTGCGGAGCACAGGCTCCGGACGCGCAGGCTCAGCGGCCATGGCTCACGGGCCCAGCCGCTCCGCGGCATGTGGGATCTTCCCAGACCGGGGCACGAACCCGTGTCCCCTGTATCGGCAGGCGGACTCTCAACCACTGCGCCACCAGGGAAGCCCAATATCTGTGATTTTTATAGAACAGTAGACTTTGTGGAGAAATAGTCTTTAGATTTATGAAGCTCCTAATCACATTTCTCTGTAAACAGAATGAAACAAAGCTGTTCTCTTTTTGTCAGTAAAAACAAGTTGGAGAAGAGCTGTGAAGTCAACATCATCTGTTCCCATTGAGAAGAAAAATAGTCACATAATGAAAATCAAGGTCAAAGACCCATTATCTTTGTGGCCGTTTATTCTGACCACCTATCAGTGCTGGGCAAAATGATCAGTAGTCTTAATAAAGCAAGAGTCTCCTGGGAGAACATAGTCTGGTTTCCATGTGAACTGGAAGCTAGAGATTTAACTGTATGTCCTTTCTTATTATTTTGAACTGACATTGTTTTTTGTTTGTTTGTTTTTGTTTTTTTTAATTTATTTTATTTTTGGCTGTGTTGGGTCTTCGTTGCTGTGCGCGGGATTTCTCTAGTTGTGGCGAGCGGGGGCTACTCTTAGTTGCGGTGAGCGGGCTTTTCATTGTAGTGGCTTCTCTTGTTGGGGAGCACAGGCTCTAGGCGCGTGGGCTTCAGGAGTTGTGGTGCACGGGCTCAGTAGTTGTGGCTTGTGGGTTCTAGAGCGCGGGCTCAGTAGTTGTAGCACATGGGCTTATTTGCTCCGCGGCACGTGGGATCTTCCCGGACCAGGGCTTGAACCTGTGTCCCCTGCATTGGCAGGCAGATTCTTAACCACTGCGCCACCAGGGAAGCCCTGAACTGACATTGTTAAAGGACATTTCCCCCAAACTTTACTCAATAGAATATATTATCTAATAAACTCTGTGTGTCAATTAGAATTCTTTGGATGCAAAGAATAGGAACTGACTAACTTAAGGAAAAAAGTTTTTGGAAATATCCTAGGTAGCTCAGAGAGTCAAAGAAAATGTTGAACAGTTAGGCTTCAGGAAGGCAAGGGGTGAAGGCAGCTCTGGGGATCTGTGTAACAGGAACGAATGGACAGTCTCTGCAGATAACTGCCACGTGTCAGCTTTACACATATTCCTGTCTGTGTCGCTCCACTCAAGATCCAGACCCCTGGAAAAGAGAGACTGATTTGCCTGACTTGTGCCAGGTGGTATGTGTGTTGGTGGCTGAAGGAGGGTGGCAGGGAGGTCACCTTCATTTCCAAGTCCTTCCAGGACTACACGTGCTGGGGAAGTTCCCAAGGGAAATCAGGGTTTTCTTACCCAAGAAAGGAGGAAAATTGCTGTACAGGAGCACACAACAGATGTCCATTTCATTCCTCCTTAGTCTGCTTTTTATGAAAGCTTAATATAGCAGTCTCCCGGCAGAACCTCCTGGCAATTGCAGGAAAGGCATATAGGACCCCAGAAGGAGATGATTCCTGTGGAAAATAGGCTTGAGGATGCTGGGAAGGGAGCCTCCATCAAGTCCACTGGGGACATCAGGCCATCAGCATGGACCTTAGTCCTTTTGGAGAAAGTAGCCTTATGACACACATGAATAATGGGGCTGAGTTTTCAAAACTGAGAAGAGCCCATTCGGTGAGTACTTATGGTTAGGCTGAACTGTAAGGCTTCCAGGAAAGCAAAAAGGTACCCTAAAGGGACTTAAAAAAAACAAAACACTTCAGACTATTGTTAGAGCAGTTAGCTACCATAGGAGACGTCTGTGGTGCTCGCCTCCCACTTTGACACTCGGCTTGACTACATAGCCGAGGTTCTTCCTAAAACTTCTCTCCCGTCACCCGTGTTTTGTTTCTGCTGCTGCTCCTGTTGCCTTTGCCTGTAGAGCAGGTAAATGTGGAGACTCCAGAGTGGACTGCCTGGGTTCAAATCCAGACTCCTCTCCCTATTTTCTGGGTGACCTTCTGTGCCCCTATCTTGGCTAATATGAGTGACTGCTGCTGCTTTACCACTTACAGCTCTCTAATCTCCTCCTTTCTACATAAGATTTATTAAGATACCCAATCATAGCATTACCCCCATTTCCTGATAGCATCCAATCCAGAGAAAAATCCTGCTTCCTTAAGCTCTTCCCAAGGCCAAATCCTTTAATAAGTCCTTTTAAACATGCACTCACTGAGATACCCCATGTTCCCCCATACTGTGCATCCTCCCTCTCTGTAATAAGAAATAAACCCAACTTGTTCAGCTACAGATGTGTTCCTGGTGGTCTTTAACTGGAGAGTATTGACACACTCACGGGTTTTGAAATTTCAGTGGCCCGGTTTGGCATCCTGGCTCCACCATTTACCAGCCATATGACCTTATAGACATCTTAACCTATCTGTGCCTGTTTCCTCATTTGTAAAATAGAGATAATTATAACACCTTTCCATCAAACTGTTATGGTTTTAACATGTAAAGAGCTTAGGACAGTGCCTGACACATAATAAATAATCAATAAATATTTGCTATTATTATTGGTTCAGTAACAGTATCATTTTCTTTATCTAATGGACATGCTAATTCTAAGATTTGCGTTTCATTTTGCCTTTATAGATTGGTGGAATTATCCTTGATTTTATTCCATGATTCTTGCCAAGTCACATAACCTTAAATTCCAATGTATGCATGCAAACCTGTGCGTGCACGCGTTTGATGAGAGGATGAGAGGAGGGCCTAACATTTACGGAATATTGATACCAGATATGCAACGATATGAACAAAAGCTAAGGAGATTTTTCTGAAAAATTTTTCGAGGCTACATGCAAAAATTTCCAGCAGAACTGCAAACAATCTGCTGAAAGAAGGGGCCATTCAGCCATCCTCCTGAGGAATCTGAGCCTGAGTTAAGTCTGAAGCAAGGATTTAGATTTAATTTTCCTGCTAGGGGTAGGTAAATTCTCTGCCAAAGACATGACCTTCAGTTGTTTTTTTTTTTTTCTCAGAAATGTCTTTTAGATCCTGCAAAACAAATTCAACTCACATGAGAATGTAAATCAAGTTAGGATATGAAATCACATATGCTTCTTACTGGTTCCATAGAAGTTTGACAGCAGAGTTTAGATTGCAACAATCTTCGAGGTATCTGAGAAGACCTTTCATTTCAGGGCTTGAAATGATTAAATGATTAAAATTGCTCTTTAATAATTAAATGTGCCATCTGTATAAGGCAGAGTGTGACCTTTCACCCAGGGTCTCTCAGGCTGTTCTAGAATTTCTGCAGTTGGCACATATGGTATCAGAAATCCATTGCTATTCTTCCTTTGAAATATTAGAGGAGCAGACTTAGAGCAGCTGTTTTTGTGCTGCCAGATTTCATTGAAATGTGGGTTTTAAAAGCCCTTGGCTTGTCATTTTGAGTTAGCTTACCTTAATCACAAATTTCACCATAATACAATTCAACTGATGCCTGAAACTCAATATCGTGGAACATTTGCTGAACAATGCACTTAACAACAATGACCAACCAGAATGTACATTTTCCATTGAAATGCCCTTTTCATGTTATACGTGCCCTCAGAAATGTCTAATAGATTATAAACATTCCTTTTTTCTATAACAACAAAGTACCAAGAAATCAATCCCCACCATGCTTTCTTTCCCCTGGTTGGGCACATAAAAAAGAATGTGACATTTGGAGAACTATCTGCTCTATTACTGCAGTACTACTGAAATATTGATGGCAACCCTGTCATTAAGCCAACTGTAGTAATTAGACAGCAAGTGATGAGTACAGTTGCGTGTTTGTCTTAAACGTCATATTGGACAACGTTTACAGCTCAGTGGTCCGCAGGTAAAATGGCCTGAACAAAAGAACATCGGTCACCAAAACATAATTTCTCTATGTGTTTGGGGAAAAGGGGCATAGACACCAGGTTTAGCAGTACTCACTAATTAATCTGTAGTATCCTGGGGACTTTTCATCTGCTTGCCTTCAACAGGCTGTTTAGTTATTAAAGTTCAGCTGTTAGACAACATTCAAATGCTATAAATTTTGACTTTAGTGTTTCTATTGGAGATAAACTCAATTCACTTCCATTAATAACCTATATGGGAAATGTATATGAAAAAAGAATGGATATATGTATAACTGAATCACTTTGCTGTACACCTGAAACTAACACAACATTGTAAATCAACTATACTCCAATATAAAATAAAAAATTAAATTAAACAAATAAAAAATAAAAGTGTGGACTTTCAAAGCCAAAAACAAAGATGAGTGAGCTAGTCTTATTTTTTTTAATATTGCAAATTTAATTTTTAAAAACTAAATTGTGGTGGAAAATCTCTTAGATTCTGCTGTTTGAATTTGTTTCTCATGTACACTTATAGCCAGCAGTCAGGAAAAATTATCCTGTTTGTGTTATTTTAAAAAAAAATTCCTAGTATATAGCCATGACTGATTCTTTTTTTTAAATAAATTTATAAATTTACAAATTTAAACAAATTGAAAAGACAACCCTCAGAATGGGAGAAAATATTTGCAAACGAATCAATGGACAAAGGATTAATCTCCAAAATATATAAACAGCTCATACAGCTCACTATTAAAAAAACAACCAACCCAATCCAAAAATAGGCAGAAGACCTAAATAGACATTTCTCCAAACAAGACATACAGATGCCCAAGAAGCACATGAAAAGCTGCTCAACATCACTAATGATTAGAG
>NC_041218.1:55817211-55818541 GCF_002837175.3 Physeter macrocephalus
CATGTATACACTGATGTGTATAAAATGGATGACTAATAAGAACCTGCTGTATAAAAAATTAAATAAAATTCAAAAATTAAAAATAATAAATAAATTTATTTATTTATTTTTGCCTGCATTGGGTCTTTGTTGCTGCATGCGGGCTTTCTCTAGTTGTGGCGAGCAGGGGTACATGCACTTCGTTGCAGTGCATGGGCTTCTCATTGCAGTGGCTTCTCTTGTTGTGGAGCACAGGCTCTAGGCGCACGGGCTTCAGTAGCTGTGGTACACAGGCTCAGTAGTTGTGGCTCGCGGGGTCTAGAGCGCAGGCTCAGTAGTTGTGGTGCGCAGGCTTAGTTGCTCCGTGGCATGTGAGATCTTCCCGGACCAGGGCTCGAACACGTGTCCCCTGCATTGGCAGGCGGATTCTTAACCACTGCGCCACCAGGGAAGCCCCTGTTTGTGTTATTGATGTCTTTATTATACTTAGGAGCCAGATGGAATTCACTGGGCATTAAGACATAACATAAAATAGGGTACGTTTGCCTTTTTCCCCCCAGCAAAATTTTAAGCCATGGGGACAGACAATAAGTATTCACTCATTTATTTATGAGTTCCTTCTATAATGGAGTACTTAACACCATGAATGAGACACATAAGAATTCAACCTTGGTTTAGTATAGGGAGCCAAACACATAAAATGAGTATCCATAATACAAGGTGATTTTATATGCAAATACAAGGTGATTTTATCTACAAATACATATCTGTGTATAAATATATATCAGAGGAGAAGTCTATTTATTTTGTGAAGGAAAGGTATGGATTATTCACCAGCCAACCTTCCAAATCCATTCTCCACCCTTCTCTGCCCTGCCTTGCCCTCTATAGTTTGCATTACCTTAGTTTCTTTACCTCTTTGACTTTGGGAACCTAGATAGTAGGAGAAAAGAGGGGTCAGGGTATTTATTCTCACTGCTCAGCCAAACTGTATTTTCTCTACCTTATGGCCACAGCTCCTGTCAGGTAGCCTCTCTTCAGTTCTCTCTGGATATCAGCCTCTCTGGTAATAGCTTCCCTTTGATGTCCCAGGGTGCTCCACCATCCTTTATTTGTTTTTGTTACTTCTTCACTGAATTCCCTTCAATTAATCTTCCTGGGCCTTTGATTGACACAGAAAGAAATACAGAAGGTCAAGAAAGATAATATAGGGCTTCCCTGGTGGCGCAGTGGTTGCGCGTCCGCCTGCCGATGCAGGGGAACCGGGTTCGCGCCCCGGTCTGGGAGGATCCCACATGCCGCGGGGCGGCTGGGCCCGTGAGCCATGGCCGCTGAGCCTGCGCGTCCGGAG
>NC_041218.1:55820996-55863365 GCF_002837175.3 Physeter macrocephalus
GGCTGGGCCCGTGAGCCATGGCCGCTGAGCCTGCGCGTCCGGAGCCTGTGCTCCGCAACAGGAGAGGCCACAACAGAGGAAGGCCCGCATACCACCAAAAAAAAAAAAAAAAAAAAAAAAAAAAAAGAAAGATAATATAGACGTTCCTTTACCTTCAAATGTTCAGTGTATACACTTTGATAGATCTGAGCAAAGCTATTATCCAGACTATGAACATGTCATTTCTGTTGCCACCAACAGATGGCATTAGCAGTCATGTCAGTCTTTTAGGGCTGTGCATTGTTCTTGAGTCTGTTGGCTCTTGTGATACTGTGATTTATAATAAGAAATATATATTTGGTCCTCATCCCATTTCTGGCACAGAGCTCCTAAAACCCTTGGAATTTCCTACAGCCATTATTTTCTGATAAGTTTTAATGGAGTATAATCTATAAAAATACTCACTATGTTGTATCCCTGAAACTAACATACTATTGGAAATCAACTGTACTTCAGTCAATCCCTTGAAATTCCCTAAGTGAGGACAGAGATAAAGGTGTCTTTTGTTATGTTGATGAGGTGACTTTTGGAGCCCCCATCCTTAGATGGGGGCTGATTGCCAGTCATCCCCTCCCCCTACTCCCCCCGAGAAGAGAGAGGCTGGAGGTTGAATCAGTTGCCTGTGGCTTGGACTTCCAGCTTCCAGAAATGTGAGAAATTATTTAGGCCACCAGTCTAGTATTTTCTTACGGTAGACCGAGCTTTATACACAGGATTTGTAGACTTACATATTCCCTTTCCTCATTGCAGATATTTACATCAGCGCCAGGAAGGAGAACAGGGACTTTGCTTGAGAACGATTATCACAAATCTGTTATCACCATTTTTCCTTCCTATGAGGGGTCTTTTTTTTTTTTTTTTTTTAAATAAATGTTGCTGTGCGCGGGCTCTTCTCTGGTTGTAGCGAGCGGGGGCTACTCTTCGTTGTGGTGCGTGGGCTTCTCATTGTGGTGGCTTCTCTTGTTGCGGAGCACGGGCTCTAGGCGCGCAGGCTTCAGTAGTTGTGGCACACGGGCTTCAGTAGTTGTGGCTCGCGGGCTCTAGAGCACAGGCTCAGTAGTTGTGGCACACGGGCTTAGTTGCTCCGTGGCATGTGGGATCTTCCCGGACCAGGGCTTGAACCTGTGTCCCCTGAGTTGGCAGGCAGATTCTTAACCACCAGGGAAGTCCCCCTATGAGGAGTCTTGATATGTTGCTGTTGAGGAATGCTCAAAGAGACAGAAAACGTAACTCAAACTGGCTTAAGCAAAAGGGGAATCATTGACTTAGATGATAGAAGAATTTGATTCCAGGGACAGTCTGATACAGTGTCCAAAAGGATCAGCAGGAACATGATTCTCCTTCTGAAATGACTATTGTTTTTCTTTTTGTCCTTTTGTCAGTTTATAAGCGCACTTTTCATAGTATAGCTCTGTCTGTCCTCTGCATTACAAAGAGGCAAGGAAAAGGCTTGTACATCTGTACAGATGTACAAGGGACTCTGTACATCTTCCCCTTCACCATCTTTATTGTCAGTACTGGATCCTTAGTCCTCAGGGTTCAGTCTAGATCAATATGTCATGGGTGCCGTGGGACAACTCCATCATTCAGCCTTAAAAAACAAACCAAGTTAGATCCCGGACAAGGACAAACCTCTATGCCTTGTTCCTCCCTACCATACCCCCTCCACAATGAGGCAGTATTGCTCAAATTTCAGTCATTCTGGAACCACCTTCACAATTTTGCCTTACCCTTTAAATTATGCTACTATTTATATTTCTGAAACCTGACATTTTTACATAGATTCACTTTAAAAGAAAAGCATATATTGTTGCCATTATATCATTATAACTACTAGTTATATTTTTCCCCATACACATTAAAAATAAATCCATAACTATGAAAATAAAAGATACTCATCTGCATACCACTTAAAATACACCATATTTTGGGAAACTACATTAGAGCATGCCACAGGGCCACATACTAGTCAAAGACAAGATCAAGGATTGAGAGAGTTGTGAGTTTCAGGACCTCATCACTTATCAATCGCACAATAACTCCCATGGGGCGTGGTGGATGGTAGGTTCCCTTACATCTGAGGAAAGCGGCACAGAAAGCTGCTACTGCTTTCCAGCTATTGAATGGTGGAAATTAGAATCCAGGCCTTCTTCAAAAGCAACGGCAAAGCAGGGAAAATCTTTGGGCTTTGGAGGGAAGTAGACCTCCATCCAGACCAGTGGACAAACTGTAGGCGGTGGTCAGGGCCCTCGTGAGCCCGAGGCCAGCGCGGACCAGGGTTGCATTACAAACATTCCGTGTTCTGGCCGGAACATGAGGGGTACTAAAATTCTGCTAATTATGCTGGGGTCCAGGGCTCGGAAGGGGCTGCCTCGGAAAGGGGCTGGGATTGGGACAGGTCACAGTCCATGAGTGGGTCCGCGAGTCCAGCTCGGTACCTGGTGCCCACCACGGTCCCACTGGCCAGCAACTGGCGGAACCCAGGGCCGAGGAGCCATGTGCCGGCTGCAGTCGTGGAGTCAAATCCTCCTGCCAGTATTCTTCTCCCTCTTTCTCATCCAACTGTTTATCAGCTCCTCAGAGAATAGTTTTTCCCAAGTCTCCAGACACAAGAACAAGCACAGACCAAAATCTGTGGATGACGGTAAGCCATCTTGAGCCCAGAGGCTGCTGCCCCAGGCGTGCCACCGCCGTTGTATTTCCTACTGGTTGTGCCACGCTGGTAGGCTGAGATTTTCATCTCTGAAGTTGCCTTTTGGTGTTGGCAGGAAGACAGTTTTAAAGGATCTTAACGTTTTTTGGTGAAATCCAATTAAATTGGACTCAAATTCATTTGCTTTATCTGAAGTGTGAAGAGTGGATTAAAACAGTTTTGAATGTGGAAAGCATGTTCCCCACCCCCGAGTTTTGCATGACCTATAGCACAAAGCTTTGTGCTGTGAATAAGGTGTTGGGTTTTGTTCTAATCGGACCCCACTCAATGGCCATAGCTAGTCTTTCTTAGTGTTGTACGGTCTTAGTTAATAAAGTACCTAATTTGGGTCTTATCTCAAGAAATAATTACTTGGTTCGGAGACTTTCTTTGGTTCCCCTCCCCAACTGAAGAAATTCTGAAACATTAAAAGTTGTACTGAGTTAAATTCATGAACCTGGAGATAAGGTTTTCAGTATCCTAAACTGGAATTGTATAGATAGAATAAGGACAGGATTTGAACTACTTGGAAAATGCCCTGTAAAGCCAAGACTGCCATTTTTATGAAGACTCTAAGACAGAATAATTACCGCTTTCTGGTTTTCAGAGTCAAAAAGATAGTATCTGTGAGTGTCTTCCTTCCTAAAACCAAACCCAAAGCTCTTAGCTTTGCACTGAAATGAGACTCTCCTTTGAGAGGGTGGAGGATGGGGAGAGGCTGGATCAAAAGATCTGGCTTGTTTCCTTTGGTTTTATCTTTCCCATACATTTTTCTCTCATTTAACCTCTCAATCATTCCCATACGTACTTCAAGAGGAACAATGTTCTCATACCATCCTTGCCATGTTCTTCCCAGGAAAAGTGCCTAAAAACATAGGCCAAACGTAGAAACAAATCCCTCCCTTTGTTCGCTAACAAACTGGAGTCATACTAGAATTTTTCAAAAAAACCTTGTTAAAATGTTGAGGAAGAACAAAAAGAGAGGAAACAAAAATAAATCAAGAATCATGGATAACATAGTCTGGTCTTCTAGCTAGCTTGGTTCTAGGGCTGACGAACCCAGTCAGTGTTTCTGAGGAAACAGCTTCCCTTTGGGAGGGAAGGCCTGGTCAGCCTGTCCTGGGCCTCCCCTGAGTGTTTGCTTCCTGGCCTGGGGTAATTTCCCATTTGAACTTGCACTCAACCTTCCTATTTTATAAGGATATGGTTTCTTAGACATTATGATTCTTTCACTTCCAAAACTGCAAAAGAGATTCTAACCTTTCACTGAGATCTCCACCTACATCCCTGCTGGTGGTCTGAGTGATAGACCTTTCCCACAGGCAACCCACAAGACTTTGTTAATGATCCCACATCAAGTGAGATCCCCTACTAAGCGGGTTGCTTTGATTCCCAGGGCTTTTAACCCTGATGTTTCATTTACATTTGAGAGCTTAGTAAGCAATATCCCAAGAAGTTGTAGTTTGCTCTTGGAACTTTGGGTTAAGAATCTTCTTTTCCAATACCTAATGAAGGCATTAAAAAAATACTAAAATGTAGAGAAATTCTCTTACTGGGAGCAACCAGAAAACAAAGGGTTATGGCCTAAAAAGCAAGTGGCAAGCTAGGAAAGAAATAGAAGATTCTAGATCAAAATAGAATAGCACAGCATGGTAACACTCCAAATGCCACCATCACCCCTTAGAAATGACTGAGTCATTAATTCCAAGAATTTTCATTAGTACTTCCAGATCTAGAGAGATGCAAATTGAGTGGGTGTCCTATTCTTCACCTGTTCTGAAGATCTACAGAGAAATGGTTTCGGAGGAGAAATAAGAAAAACAGAGAAACTGAACAGTGGATCTGACTCTGATGGAAACACAAGTTCCTGGGCTACAAACTGGATTTAGGGGCAGATCTACAATCCAGAAATATTCCCTGTATGGAAATGGGATATATCTCCAATTAGCTAGAGTGAACCTTGGCAGTGGAAAATGATAAAACCTCAGAAGAGAGTGTAGAGCCCAGATATTCTAACAAAGTCTGGCACAGACTCACCTGAGTTCTCTCCCTTTGTCAAATACTGAGAACAACCGAGTGAATAGAGCATAAAATACAGTAAAACTGTAGTTTGTCAGAAAAAAAATTTCAAGGACAATGGTAAGGTGGTCAAAATGTCACTTCTACTGTGTCAACACAAATAGAAGGTCTGAACAGAACTATCTAATCATTAGTAAGATGAAAATAGACAATATAGAACCTATGCAAACACTGCATAGCTAACAGAATAAATGATGGAGTATATGCTCCCATGCAGGAAAACAGCTAATCTGTCCTAGAAGAAAACATAACTCAAGGAACAGATGAAAATTTCCCCACAAGTGCTGAGCTAGAGAACCACCAAATGAGAAATAGATTCAGTGAAACATATCTCAAAGTCAAGATATCAGAATGAGATGAAAAGGCAGATTTCTCCAAGGAAATGAAGGCTAAGTAATTTGAACATGAAGCAAGGCTTCCAGGTTTTCTCTTTATTTCTGTAGTACCCATTTGTTTATTTCTGTAATGGTGAACACACCAAGAATATTTGTCATGCAGACTCTACATATACTTATTATAATGGACTCTGGTAGCTGCCTCCTTCCTCTGCCCTCTAGCCTAGCATGTGCTGATATCTGGGGGGAGGTGGGTCTTCATTGTCTTTCCCCTGGTAGATTTCTCAATCTCTTCTATCACCTGCATGCCTGATTCCCAGTACTAAGTTCCCTATGTTATGTATAATCAGAGTGATTTCTGTCACTCACAGACCCTTTCTGAGAAAGGTGTGCTCATGGATATTATTCAGCAAAATGAATATAAACTAAGGGGAAATGTGGGATTCAAGAAAGAGTAGTAAGCAAAGAAACCAGTAAAACTTTTATAAATGATTGATTACAAGTCAATAGCAATTTAAATACATTAACAGTCTAATAATAATTGATAACCATTTAATAATAATTAAAATTCCAGATGATTTCTACCTGGGGAGTGGTGTGGGAAGGGAAAGGAAGAAAGTTAAAGCATATTAGGATCCTTATATAGGTAGAGAATGTAGATCCTGATTGAGCAATGATAGAAAGAAGAATATAAAATATATTTCTCAAAAATTTTTAAGGAACCGCTCATATAGAAACAGAAACAGGTGTGACTTCAGGGTGTGACTAGAGGAAATAAAGCAACAAAGAATAAATTGATGGAATAATATATACCTTGCAAATGCTAATGAAAAATAAAGCAAGTGTAGCAATGTTAGATACATCAAATTTAAATAAAAAATCTTTAAGTAGACGAATAAGCGATATTCCATACTGATGTACAGCACAATACATGAAGATGACATATTATGAAACTTTGTTCACCTAACAACATAGTTTTGAAATAGATGCAGTCAAAGGTGATAGAAATAAAAAGAACATTTAACAAATTAAAAGCCATATGGACTCATTTTACATGCCTGTATCAGAAATCAACAAAGTAAATGTAAGGATGTAATATAGAGAATAGTAATATATGAAATCTTGTTATCTTCCCCCAAAATTTTTCTCTTAGCTGTTCATCAAAAATTTTTAATTCCAGATAAACTTTAGAATCAGCTTGTCTGATTCAGTTGTTCTATTTTTTTAATTATTAATTAATTCTTTGCAATGCCAATCAAAAAGGAAGTTTTTGTTTTGATATCTGGTTTAATATATGTTGATGCCTGGCAGCTCTAGGTATTTGAAATTGTGATCCCTCATGGAAGAAGAGAAAAGGAACAAGGATGGAATTTTATGTAATAACAACATTTTAGACATTGATAGAGGGAATGGAACCAGTCAGGAAACTCAAAAAGGAATGGCCAGAGATGTTCCAAGAGAACTAGGAGAGAATGATGCTGCAGAAATTATGAAAATGTAATCAAGAGGAAGGAAGTGACTAGAGAGAAAAATACACAAAAAAATCGGGTCTTTAAGAGGGTATAAGAAGAATCTGGTCCTGAGAATGCTGTGGAAATAGCTAGTACCTCTTTCTTCAGGAACAGAGTAAAAGAAGAAAAGAACCTATTGCTTCATGTAGCACATTGTCATGTAGGTCAGCTGTCTCTCATTGGTTCTTCAGTAACAGCAAGAAAGACTATAAGAAAGATTGCTGGTTAATTATACAAATACTCAGTCTAAATCTCTGAGATGGACCCAGATCGGGTCATTCGCTGACATGAAGTTCAGGTTAAAGAGAAGGGAATGAGGCCATGAGGGGCAAACAGATTTGGAAAACAATGGAAAGGTCAAGAAAAGTGAAGGTCTGAGTCATGTCAAAAGGCAAATGAGTGAGGAAAGGAAAGAAGATTCTAGTCAGAGACTAGAATATTGGTATTTAAGATTTCATGGTTGCAGTCATTTGGAATGATGGCAAAATCCAAGTTTAGATCATGGAAATAATTTGTTTAAAGTAAGAAGAAGCATCAGAGTTTCTCTGGATGGTGGAATTTCAGCTGATTTTTCTTTTTTTATGTACACTTATTTCTTATATTGAACATGTGTCACTTTTATAACTACATAAAGACAATCCTGTTTAAATTTTTGAAAAGTTGGAGACAGAGGCTCTGCACTACCCCTAACCCTCAAGTTCCAATCTGTAAATCGTGGAAGGAGGATTCTGATTGGGCTGACTTGTTCAGATTCCTTCTCCCTGGATCAATGAGTGTGGTGTGGGATTAGCCCAATTTGATTCAGGTGCGTAGCTTTAGATGCCTGGTTGGGATCAGGGAGTTAGTTTAGGAGAGGAAAGTTATTTTTTAGAACTTACTTGGCTAATCAAAGTTGGATGATACTATTTCATATTTTTCTGAGTAACAGGAGAAAGTAAGGAGTTAGGATTTAACTGGTATCAATGAGAAAGTGTCTAGACATATGAAAATAATAAAGGAAAATGCTCAGGGTATGGATACATTTGCCATGAAACAGGAATGACTTAATGAAACGCATTTTATATAAAGTTGAGCAATAAATAGGCTTTGTATTTATATTTTTGTACTTAATTTTTTTTGCAGAATGTACTGTGTGGAAAAATTGTCAATTGTGCACAGAAAATAATAAAGTAAGTTGACTTTTATGTGAGGAAATTGTCTTGGGAATGTTATAAAGTCACACAGTTTACAGCTGTAGTCTAAAAGATATGCCAAACTTTGTTTTACACAATTTTTTAATAGTAGGAATGACTAATAGTGGTTATTAAGAAGTATTTCTGCATTTCAAACCGTTCCTTGAGAATCTAGAAATAAACAAAGGAAAAATTTAGTGCAAACATGTACTTGCTTCTAGAAAATTATACTTCAAAAACAAAACAGTTTTTTGTTTGAAAAAATTATACTTCAATTTTAAAAAAAGAAAAGAAAAAACACACTCTTTAGTCTGGCTCAAAACCCATCACAATCTGAGAAAAGTTTACCTTTCCAAATAATTCCACAAAGTTTCATGATGATGGATTTCACTCCTGCCACTGTGGAATCCTGTTCTTTATTCTACCATAGCTTCTGTGTCTAAAACCCTTCCTTCCTGCACAGATTTTACCTTTTCTTCAAAGCTCAGACAAATTCTTCCTATTCTCTGAAAGAAATCTTATCCAATCAACTAGAAGTGAGTACTTTCGCTATGACTCCTATTACATTTATTATCTGTTCCACTCCTTCTGAAATTCTAATATTCTTCCATTTAGAAACATTTGTTTTTTATAGAGTGGAAATATTGTACCTGCCAGTTAAATTTTCAACCTCTAGAAAACAATGCTTTATATATCAATGTAACCTAACTTCCATTATATCTAGCATTTGCCCATAAATAATTAGTAAATATTCTTTTTATCCTCTCTATGTCCACTACTTTTAAATCCCTCTTTGCACAATAACACTTATTTAATATTTTTGGCCAGTATAAGTATTAAACCATTTAGTTTATACAATGTTAACAAACCATTAAACATTACTATGTACCTTCCCCCTTTCTGCATTTTTTCATTTTAATGATATTAACCATCATTCTAAAGTCTGTTAGCTGACTTCTCACTTCTCACTCTCTTAAGGGTCTGAGGTTGGCATGGCTTTGTATTTATATGGGTCATCTTCCTTAGCTACAAGAAAAAAATTCATGTAATTTGTCTTAAATTATGCATTACTAATTTAGAGATGTTGAATATATTCTACTGTTCCTCTGGTTAATTTGAAGTTCTTCTCTTTGAAGACTTTTTAGCCTTAGTTAAGGAATTAGTCAGGGACTTTCTTGGCGGTCCAGTGGTTAAGACTTCACCTTCCAGTGCAGGGGGTGCAGGTTCGATCCTTGGATGGGGAGCTAAGATCCTACATGCCTCCAGGCAAAAAACCATAAAACAGAAGCAATATTGTAACAAATTCAATAAGGACTTTAAAAATGGTCCACATAAAAAAAAATCGTAAACAAAATTAAAAAGGAATTGGTCAAATCTTTTTGAGGTAACTGACAGACACCCAACTCAAACTACTTTATTAAAAAAGAGAATTTATTAACTCACAAAACTGGTAAATCCAGGGTGGCCTTGACATCATGCACAGCTGAGTCTTAAAGGATGTTATTCCCATTTCCTCTCTCTCTTTTCATCTCCCAGCTCTGCCTCATTCTGGGTATTGACCTCATTTTCTTCTATGGCAAATGAACATTTTCCATATAGCTGGGGAAGAGGCAGGCTCCCAGCAGACCTCTCCCAATGCCTGTATACAATTCCACAGAAGATTCTGATTGACCCTATTTGGGTCTTATGTCCAGTCCAGCACTAGTTACTGAGCCAGAGGGATGGGCTACTCTGAGTGCCATTGCCTGGGTCAGGTGATTCCAGGAGGAGGAAAGTGGTGGAGCATAGCTGACTGATAGCTGCAGACCCACATAAAGGTGGGGAATAAGTCCGAAAAT
The DNA here is from genome assembly GCF_002837175.3 of Physeter macrocephalus. Taxonomy (NCBI): domain Eukaryota; kingdom Metazoa; phylum Chordata; class Mammalia; order Artiodactyla; family Physeteridae; genus Physeter; species Physeter macrocephalus. The sequence goes on from NC_041218.1 coordinate 55,830,663, forward strand.
GTAAGAGGGTGTGGGTTACCAGAGGAAGAAGGATGGTGACACAATCTGGGCAGACAGAGAGTAAAAAAATAAACTACCTTAGGCTACTGTGTTTCACCCTTTGACCTTTCAGGAAGTACACATTCTATTTTCTCCATCCCTACATTAAAAAAAATGCTCCTGTTAATTAATGCAACCAACCCTCAAGTAAAATTGTACTTACCCAGAGTCATTGTCAGTTATTGCCCCCCAGCTATAACTTTGGAATGTCAGAGAGATGTACGTGGTGTGCAGATGCTCTGTTGAGTTTCCCTGGCCAAGCAGTGAGTTATTGGTCACCAATCTGGCCGCCCCAGGCTTAACCTGCGAAGGAGCTCCCTTTTCCGTTGTTCTCTGAGCTTCTATCAGAGAAAGGCACAGGGAAGAATGTCTCTTCTGGGGACTGCACTGCTTTAGGAGCTCATGTGCTGTGAACCTGGTTATCAGGGCCAGGGAATCAGCTTAGCGCTAAGTGACCACAAGCTCCTCTCTGACAGGTTCAGGTTTTCTCTGGCAGTTCATCTCCCTTAAAACCCTGCTAGATGGCATGAACTTGATTCCTAAAAACTCTGAGATCTAATAACCAAGGCCTGAAGTCTCTGGGCTGTAATCCTTGAATGCAGACTTTGACTTTGAAGTTCCAGTCTTTAAGCAACAGTCTAAGAGGACAGGACCCATTTAGCCAAAATGGCTTCAATCTTAAATTTGCCTTCATTTGCCCTTTGATCTTGGTTAACATGAAACAAAATTTAGCCTGTGATATATCTCTTGCTCTCAGGCAGTGTCTAAGGGGTGACTTTTTACAATGGAATGTATATCCTGCTGGTCTCAGGATATACAGCAAGAAGTGATTGGGAGGGGTCTGGGATGAGTCTTATAGGATTGGTTATCAGCAAAGAACCAAATTGATTACATTAGAACCTAAGCTTCCCTATTTACTAGGTATGTGACCTTACGTGAGTCATTTGACTGCTCTGTGCCTTATTATCCTCCTCTATAAAGTAGATATAACAATACCTAGCTTACAGGGTTGTCATAAGGATGAAATGAGTTAATATATATAAAGGGCTCAGAATGGTGTCTGTCACATGGTAGGCCCTATGTAAGTGACAGCCATTTTTACCACTCTGTCCTCATTTTTTTTATTCTTCCAGGTTCTAGTCTTATCTTCCACGGTGGTTGCCACCATTGTACCTTGCTTTTGCTTACTTCAGCAAGAGACTTAGAATTCAATTTTCCTATTTCCACATGATCATCTGGCCACCAGTGAGCAAAAAGGGGAAAGGGGGTAAAGCAAGGCTGGTTGACAGCACCACCAGGCCCACATGTAACAGAAGAGGAATCCCCAGAGGAAAGTGTGAATGCTGCAGACAAGGGGAATGGGAAAGAGTGTTAGAAAGAGAGAGGGAAAAAACAAATAAAACAACGAAAAACACCCTATCTTCTGAAGTCATTATTACTACTTTGTGAAATAATGTCTTAGATTTAGTTCTCTAACTACTGAGCCTGAGAAAGGGATTCAGGTACATGTGATTTCTTGAGTGACTGCTGTTCAGCAAAATACTGTGAAGGAGTAAGGGACTCAGAGAAACTAAGGGACAAGAGCCAAGCAAAGATGTGATCTCAGCTAAAGCCTATGCTTGGCCTGAACCATGGGCAGCCCTGGGGCAAAAAGTTACATAGCAGAGTTGTGCCTGCCTTGAGGCAAGGATGTCCATTGTTTGGAACCCCATATACCGGTCAATTCCTGACAGAGGTGGAAGTAACCTCACAGGCAAGATGGTCCCTATCCATGAGGACAATGCAAGAAGAAGGGCAGCTTGAGCCGTTGGCAGTCAGCACTCATTGCAGCTAGGTTTGTGTGCATGGGCCTGGTAAAGTGGATCTGGTAAAGCGGAAGACCACCAACAGCATCAACTACAAATAATAATAATAAAATGATGATGATGATGGCTGTTATATATTGAATACTTATTAAACTAGTACTAGAAACTTACTGGGATTGTGGTTATTATACTTGGACACTGCTTTTATTTTTTTTCTTCCAAATACAGTGTTTTTGGTGCAGTGAAGAAAGGGCTTGCAGAAAAATTTGTTTTCCATATTTCGGGTGTCATTTCAGTTCTATGTTTTGGTTGAACTGTCACGGTGAGTTGTCCTTATTTGAATTTTATGTACCTTTTACAATTGATTTGAAAACAAGTGATTTGCTACAATTGAAGAATTATAAATTATTATATTTGCTTTATTAAAATATAACAAGTCTGCTCATTGGTGTTTCCTCTGATACAGACTGATACTGATGGTTTCCAGCCAGTGTTGGTTCAAACTAGGTCAACATTCATTCTAATTTGTGGGTGCCTTACCATACCAATTGTTAAATACTTTAAATTTCATCTCTAAAGTACTCTGATGTACAATAACCATAACCCAGTAAAGGGAGGTTTGTGTTCTTAAGTTGTTTTAGGAACTCCAGGAGTTTCTTGTAAGCTAGTCCTGAGGACATATTGAGCCCAATAACATTATTAATAACTTATATTTCCTCAGCTAATGTGTTCAATACTGAGAATTGACATTCAGAACAATGACTCCCTGGGACTGAACTCATCTCAATCATCAAAGAATCTTTAATTTTATATCTGTAATGTTGTATTTTTGGTTTTTTTAAAAAATTGAAGTGAAAAAATATAAATTTTGCTCACAAGTCCATGTTTTCTTCAGGTACCATCAGGTAAATTTAAATCATAGTTGTAGCAAAGAACTTATATATAGCAAGTGACACTTCATGTATTTAGTATGAATGGGGAACCCTAGTCTCCTACTTCATCTTCTGCCCTTCTAGTTTCATTTTACAGGTACACCAGGCTGATAAGTTAAATAGTATTGAGAGGGGATACAGTTTACAGGTGCGCTGGAAATCTGCTTTCCCAGCAAGCGTTGGCTGCCTTTTTGATAAGGAACTGCTGAAACTCAAACAACAAACCATCCTCTGCTACCTACTATTTTATCTTCATAGAAACAGCAACCTGAGAGATCTATTCTTTCTGTTGAGATATGGCCTGGAATGAGTCTAGAGACAAAATAAAGGAAAAAATAAGCCTGGGGCCTAATAGTTTACCAATCTGGAGATAAAGGACATTAAATGTTTCCTCCTTTTAGCAACCCAGATTATTTTCAAATGTTAGTGATTATTGCGTTAAGAGTAGTTTTGTTGGAGCATATGATGTATGTTACTGTATCATTTTTAATAATGACCAGTGAATTTGTATTTAAGAATCAGACTGCATGATATTAGGAACGATGAAACTATGAGAAATTATTAACCTTCTGTTAGCTTAAAATATATTTCTTTTCTTTTCATACATTTCAGTTGACATGTTTGGATTCCTGATGCTTCTACTCATTGCAATATTGATTATAGTGTTCATTTGTCAGTGCTTCATCTATCAATATTACCTGCAGACGTATGTTCCTTTTATCCTTAGTAAGAATGCACTTTAGGATAGTATCATTGAAGAGAATGCTAAGCTAGTAATCAGGAAATGTTTTACCTTTTTTATGTAATAAAAATAGTATATGCATCCATATGATAAGGAAAAATTTTTCAAAAGGTACAGAAAATTGTAAAATAAAAAGTTTATTCCGGGACTTTCCTGGTGGTCCAGTGGTTAAGAATCCACCTTCCAATGCAGGGCACGCGGGTTCAATCCCTGGTTGGGGAACTAGGATCCCACATGCCGCGGGGCAACTAAGCCTGCATGCCACAACTAGAGAGCCTGCGCCTGCGTGCTCTGGAGCCCGCATGCCACAACTAGAGAGCCTGCATGCCGCAACTACTGAGCCTGCATGCCACAACTAGAGAGAAGCCTGCATGCCGCAACAAAAGATCCCGCATGCTGCATATCGCATGTGCCTAACTAAGACCTGACGCAGCCAAAAATAAATAAATAAATATTAAAAAAATAAACTCCTTACCTTATTAAAAAAAAAAGTTTATTTTTCCCAGTCCCCACTCCACCTCTGACAGCTCCTCTCCAAAAATAGTCCTTTTAATATGATTCTATTTGTAGTTCTTTTTTTGGCTACCTCTGTGTGTTTGAACAATATGGTTTTATCTCCTTTTCATGATTTCTTAACTTTACATGTTATCTATCAACTCCCCATCATGAAAGCTGAAAAATTTGTCTTGCACTATCATACTTTTTTGTTATTTTGCTGTTAGGGGATATTATTATTTGGCTATTTTTGAATTGTAACTATTGTTGTTCATTACTAGCTCTTAAGATGCCTAATCTTTCTTCTGTTGGTTATCTTTTTGACTTTGAGTAATCCATTTAGTCCTCTGTTTCTCTATCCATCAATACTTCTCCCATTATTTAAGATAAGAAAATTTGGAACCCTGTATTTCCTTCTACCTGTCCTCTTCTCTCTCTAGCTCCTAAATTCTGTAAGCTTTTGCACTCATTTGACCTTGTCAAGTGTATAATATTTACATTCTGTTCTGTAACTATATTTATATCTTGAAATGCTTACTCTATAGTTTGAATCTAAAATGTCTTAAACTAGTAAAATAATAAAACATATTATGATTGTGTAAATATTGTTTAGGAAACAACTGAAGTGGAAATAGGAAAGGTAATTCTACGTCACTAACCTGCATTACTTGAAAGGGAATTACCTAGTGTTAAGATCAAATAGAGTCTTTTTCCTTACTCTCCATTTCTTAAAGTCATGATACATTTCAGCTTGTTTCATGTTTACATTGTGACTTTCCTATACAGCTTTTGCATTTCCTAGAGTTTTAGTTACCTTCATTATTTCTTGTCAAGAAGGACACAGGACACCTGTATCTTTATTCCTATCTCTGTGATTACTCATCTAGTATTTGGTAAAATATATTCATTGTCTTCTTATAGATATTCTTTTAAAAGTCCTGTGACTTCCTGTTATAATTTACAAAAATTAGTTTCTCTTCACTGCTCTACTGAGAAGAAATTTTTGGATCCCATATCTTCCTTTTTTTTAGGATTCATTTTTTTTTCCCTTTTGCTGGAATATATTCTCAAGTAACTTTTTCAAAAGGAGTTCACAGAGGTATGGAAAATATTTTCATAGTCCATACACGTTGAAAAGTTTGTTTTTCTTCATTCTCCTTCAGGCCAACACAGTATTATTTTCTTTCTTAAAATTGTATACCTTTTTCAAGAAGGACCCAGAGACAAGATAGAAAGATCCATAGATAAGGCAGAGGCACTTTAATAGGCCCATTTGTAAGTAAAATGTGCCTGTATGAAAAGATAAGTGTTGGCCAAATGTTCTGTTTGCTTACGTAAGACCACTTCTTTGTCTAGGAGTTTGTATTTTTCTGGATATGAGACCTTATATCCTTTTCTTATTAACATATAAAGATAAAAGAAAGAGTAAGATGGAAAATAATTCCTTATTCTTTACATCTTGGAAAAAATATATACCCAGAAGGAAGAACCAGTAAGGGTACATTACATATGTGGCAAGAGTCTGTGACAAACATGTTGCTTTATATATATATATATATATATATATTCCCCCACCCCCACCCCAGGATCCTGGTCTCTTATAAGTGTCATCACTTTTTTGCATAGTGCTTATTAGTAAAGTGGCTAATTATTCCCAGAAGAGAATAGAGGCCTGAGCAAATATCCATCCCTGAAGTTTCTGCAGTTTAGAAGGAAAACTTTGAAGCTTCTCTGCAAATATGGGCCAACAACTGCCCTCAGTTCTCGTTTTGCTCTGCTATTCATCTGCTATCTCTTCCTTTTTGATTTCTTCTAGAGATCTCCTAGACCTTGTTAATTCCATGAGCACTGCATTCTATTAGAGGAATTTGTCTTATTAAGGACTTCTTGTACTTCATAATCCAAAGATGCTGCTTGGGTTCCAGAAACATCCATCTTTCATTAAAAAAATGAATGACTAATGGGGCATCAAAAGATTGATGGGCTTCCCTGGTGGCGCAGTGGTTGGGAGTCCACCTGCCGATGCAGGGGACATGGGTTCGTGCCCCGGTCCGGGAAGATCCCACATGCCGCGGAGCGGCTGGGCCCGTGGGCCATAAAAAAAAAAGATTGATTACTACATCTGATCTAATAGTCTTGTTATTTAGCAGATATGATTTTAAGTTAAAGCACTTTTTAAAGTTCCAAGTGTTAGAGAACATAAATATTTAACCGCTCATGTGTACTCACTGCCTCCTTTGACTCTCATCTATTTTAGTAAATATTTACTGAGTATTTATTATGCCTTAAGTAGTGTGGTTGTCACTAGGGACATAATTATAACAAGAAAGATAAATCCTTGCCTTCATGGAGCTTACCTCCTACTAAGAGAAGACACAGAGAAGTAAACAAGCAATTGTTAATTCTATTGCTAACGTATTGATATTTCAAATGATATTTCATTTATTTTAATTGTATTACTGTATTCTTAACCAAACACTTTAATTCTCCTGGTGGATAAATAAAAGGAGAACTTAATGTAATAAAACAATGGTAATAAAAAATTACATAAATGTAGTCTATCTAATAAGATAATTCCAATTATAACTTTACTCTGAAAATAAGCCTCACTAACTCTAAGTTTACCATCCTTTTGAACAGAACTCAAGTCTATATTGCTGGAAGACCACACACAATTTACATTCCTCGTGGGACTGCTCCTGGCAAGTATTATAATTTGTTTGATGAAGTGCCCCAGACTCTTTCAGTAACTCACAGCTGGAAGTCTTCCTCTTACTTATCCCAGGCATCAAAATTAAAGTATGAGTAGGAAACACTGTTCTCATTTCTAAAACACATTCTTATAACCTCAATAGCTAGTGTAGGATGGGTAAAAACCATAATATTGATAGAGAAGTGTTTAAAATTTCCAACCTAAATTGGATATTAATACCTTTCCCAGTTACCCCAACTCCCACTCCACAAAAGCAACTCAACAAAAGTTTCACTTTGCTTTAAGGAATCCTTGAAGACTTTTCCCAAATCAATTCATCCTACCTAGTTGACTGACCCTCTCTCCACTCTTTTCAGCTTGATTCTTTAAACCTTCCCGTACTTACAAGGCTGCTGCTTACCCAGAACTCAGATCTTAGCTCCCTTCAGCTCAACATGCACAGCTCTGGGCAGGTCCTCACACTCCTCCGCCCAGGCCTAGATCCTAGGACCCCAACTGAAGTCAGAACCATAGCCCCCTGTTCACCTGGGTAGTTGAACCATAAAGTGTCGACTGATGAAAGGGTACTGCAAGGTCCTTTATAATTTCCATTAAAAATAACATCAGGGGACATCCATATCATTGTGCTGCTCTGGGCCTCTGGGACATGATACTAAATCTGAATGAGAAGCAGGGTAAACCTTGTAGGGGCAAGGATGAACTGTCAAGCATGTACATACTCCATTGCTAACTTCTAGATCTTGTTACGTAGAAATTGTTTTGATGGTAACAGGATCACGAACAGTTTCAAAAAGCTATTTGAGGAGAGGAGCTGAAGTACAGGGTGATTGCTGCTTCCTAGGATTGAAATCACACCAGAGGGCTGCAGAGGACGATGTGGCATTTCAACTTGTCTCCCTCCATGTTCAATTCCACAGCAAAGTGAACCAGGAGAAATGCTTTGAAAAGAGTTGGATATTTATTCATTTTAGATAGAAACCGTTATCTATTCACAGATTGAGAACAGTTAGTTACACTAGATTCATTGTAGGGAATAAAATGTAATCAAATTCAGAAAGCAGGATTATTTTCCACCCAGGAGAAAAATCTCAAGCCCAAGGGATAGCCTATATTAAAAGGTTGAATAAAGGAAACAAGATTCTTCAAAAGGAATTGAGAAGAAGATGGAAAGTAGAAGCGTGGTGTCATAGAGATCAAGAAAGGAGGGTCTGAATGTATGAGTGTCCTTTAGACTTACAAATTGGAAGGTTACTGATACCCTAACTGCATATGGTAGTCTTATGAGTGTTTATTCGAGACACGGAATAAACAGACTTCTGACTTGTGGAAGAAGAAAATATGGAACCTGAAAAACGTCATACACTATGCACATTTGACCACGATGTCTCTCACCCACAGAGTTATTTTCCTGGAGTGATAGTAATATCACCCCTCTTGGTCCTTGGTCCAAACTTCTCTAGAAAATGAATTCAGAAATGATTCGAAGGGATTAGGGATTCATTGAGCATCCACAGGTTTTCTGTCAGCAGAGACAACTAGTCTTGTGGTTACCACCAAATGTTTGGCCTTTTCCTCTTTGTTAAACTCATACCCAAGTTGATAATACCTTAAGTCATTTGAGCCCTAAATATTAAAATAGCAGTAATATTGCAGTATCAGAATAGAAATCATATGATTATTTCTAAATATTTTTTGTTAAGCATTTTTTAAAAATTAGATAAGTCATCACTGACTTTTCTTAGAAAGACTTTGAAAAGGTAAATTGATTCTCTCTTCTCATAGTATATAATGAATAGATAACTGAAAAGCTAGATCGTCCAGAGAGAAAAGAAGGAAGTTTCTTCAATGGTAAGCTTTCAAATTATATTGCATGAATTTTCTGCATGACTTCCCTCCCTCCTATTATGTAACTTTTCAGAAATGTAATCAGAATCATTAAGAAAGTAAGTGGAAGTAAATCTGTAAAATGTAAACTGATATTCAGTGCCTGACACATGTAATAGAAGGCAGCAGAAAATGGAGCTATAACAGCTCCTCAGTCAGGCTGCCTTAGTTAAAATCTGGGCTTCATTTACTAAGTATGTCACATTGGACAGCTAACTTAACCTGTGTCTTAGTTTACTCATTTGTTAATATTCTCCAGTGATAGTGAATCAATCAGTGGGTAGCTCTGAGGTACAAAATGAGATTTTATGGGCAAAATTTTTAGACTTTCCCTGACACTCAGTAAGTTCTTAATAAATGTTAATCGTTACTGCTGGAGTACAGAATCTCAGCCCTTGGAGGCATATGAAGGTCACCCTGCCCAACCCCTCCTCCAGTGCTAGGACCCTCTTGCCTGTATCTCTGGCATGTTTGATGGTGAACAGCTGGAGACTATCACTTGTATGAAAACAATGACTAATTTGGCTTTGTGTATGTGTGTGCGCGTGTGTATATGAATGTTGTGTGCATGCACAGGTGCTTGACTTTCAACAGGGTAAACACACAGGCATACTTTTATTGCCACTTCCTATATCCACCTACACAGAAAGGAAGACCCTAGCTAGAGGCATGCTCCATAATTGTATGGCTCCTGAAGTTGTCAGTGCAGGTGAATAAAGAAGGAGAGGAAGAATGCAGGTAACTCCCAGAAGCCTGCAGGCCCCCTAGAGGCCAGAATGATCTCCAGAGAGAAATTAGAGTTTAAAAGATCAGTGACACTAGGATGACCATCTATCATCCAGACTGGGACCATTTTGAGAGTAAAAGTGGGTACTATTAATAATTATTCTGGGAGAAAAGTTATAAACCAGGAGTATCTTGCGCAAATGAGAACATGTAGTCATGCTGGTTAACACCCACTGTTGTGAGGGAAATGTGTGCATTTATTTGCTGTTGGAGGGATTGGGTATCTATACAAACTTTTAAAAAGGCAATCTGACAGTGTCTATTAAAACATTTTTTGGGTACTCTTTGACCTGGTTATTCTGTTATTAGAGATTTTTTCCCCTTATGAGTCACCAAAATTATGTGTATTGGTTGAATCAGATGAATTTCTAGATTTGTCCATTTGTGACATACAATTTCATACAGTTCAAACTAATAAAGTTGTCAGGAGTTGATTTATGTGTTGTGGGACCTGAAGCTTATGAAATTTTGAGGCCCTCATAAAAATTGTTTTAAATCTTCTTTTTGTTAATTTTACAAAAATGTTTGACTCTGATAACACATATTCCCAGAACCTTAAAAAGCCTAGGGCAAATGAGGGCTCCTAAAGCTTGAGCTATACCACACACACACATATTTTATTAAATATTTTTAAAATAGGACACACACATCACACACATTCTTGTCTAGACTTGAATAAGAATGGAACTGTCATACATTTGGGGGTATAAATTAGTACAAGAATTCTAAAAATTAGCTTGCAAATATGAATCAAGAGCATGAACCTTTTTTTACTCTTTAAATACCAATAATGTCACTTTTAGGAATTTATACTATGAAAATAATCTGAAATAGTTTCATTTTTAACATGGAGCTCTATGATCCATTAGGTATTAAGCATGATATATGGTGTGAGATTCAGTTCCAATTTTATCTTTTTCCAAATGGCTATCAAGCACAATTTATTTTAAAAGCCCATCTTTACGCCAGTGATGAGATGGAATTTTTTTCATAAATCAAATTTCCATACACATTTGAGTATATTTTTATTCTATTCACTGCCATTGGTTTGTCTGGTTAATCATTCCCTAACACCATAATTAATTATGGAGGATATATAAATTATTTTAATATCTGGAAAAGATATTAAACTTCTCCCCACCTCACATTATTCTTTTTGTTTCCATTTTTTCTTAATTTTAAGTTCAAGCATAATAAAGATGAGTTGTTTATTCTAACTTGTGCCAATGCTGGAAATTTCAGAAAGTTAAACATTTGTTCTCTGGAAAAGATAATCATTCTAGAACTTCAGAGGTCCTCCATGTAAAGTAATTCATGAATTTACAGTGATTTCCTCTTGATTTGTTTCAACTTGGTTGTCCTCCCCTCCCCGTCCTGTCTTTCTTCCTCTTCCTCTTTCTCTTTTTCTTCTTTCTGTCTTTTCTTTTCCCTTACTTCCTTCATCTCTTCCTCCAGAGCAGACTTACCAAAGAAGGACTTGATGATATTACTATTTTTTAAAAAAATTTATGTCTTCTCATACTGCCTTGCTGTCCAACTTTTGTACCAGAGCATTTCATTTTGAATAAAATGCTACTGCAGGGGGAAAGTGTTGCAGAAGAGCTTTTACTATACAGTTGACCATATAATAATCATAGAAAGACTCTCAAATGCATAATGTAAAAGTTATAATTTTTAATGCTTTTTATTTACATATTGTTAAAAATAAAACAGTGAAACATTTTTTAAAAAGACCTGATATTCCAGCCCAAAAATGTCTTCTATAAAGCAATAGTTTGAAATCTTAGAATAAGACATAAAAATATACTAGGACAAATTATAGAAGCTAGTTTTCTATTCTTGTTCATATCTAATCAGTAAATTTAAAGAAAAGGTAGTGAACTGTATTGAGAGTTTTCACCCAGGATTGTGAGGAAACAGGGCTGTGAGGAGAGAGGAATAAAGAGCTAGAAAGACTGGGATTCAGGGAAGGCTTTGTTTGAGTGATGAGAATGGCATAAGGGAAAGAGTATCTGAAGGGAGAACTATCTTAAATTGGGAAGTGGGCTCCAAGGCAGAGCTTTGCCTGCAAGAATTTATTGGAGAATGCTCTTAGGAATAACACATATAAGAGAGAGAGAGAGAGAGAAGCAGACTTGGGCAGGGGTAATAATTGAATTGTCATATAGTCACAACAGAGCCCTCAGTAAATTTAATGGAGAGTTCTGGAACCTAAATGGCCTCCCTAATTGAGGCAAAGGGGCCCAAACCTTCATATCAACTATCGTTAGATGTGGGATGCTCTCCAAAAGGAGACTTAACTGTGAGTGCGGCAGCTCCCTTTGACTGAGGGCAATTATCAAAGAGAGCCTGGCAGCTGGAGGAATGAGTGCCTTCTTCTGGAAAGGGAAGTCCAGGCATCTACCGCAGCAGCTGTCATTCATTTGGGGGAATATTGAGAATAGTGATGCTAGGAAGATAGGATTTGAAATGTTCTACTACTCATTAAGAGCACACTCCTCTCTCTCCACTTGAGCATTTTCTTGACAACCGAAGTGAATATTAACATTTCTTTCAATTATACCTTTCCATTGTTGTTGAAATCATTACTATTATTATTATTATTATTTGACTGACCCTATGCAGAGATTGAGCCATATGTGACCGGCTTTATTTCTGGGTTAAATAAATTTTGGAATAGAATTAATTGTGATGGTGACCAAGAAGGGAAAAATATGCAAACAGAAGATGGTAGATTTATTAAGAAAAGAAGGTAATTGAAAAATGGTTGTCTTGGAGAAGTAGAAAAAAGCAGATCTAATGGGACAGAGAGTGGTGAAGTAGAAGGTTGTCGCCAGAGAATAAAACTTCTCCTAGAACACTAGGAGTTGGAACAGTTTCCGTCAGGAATTGGCAAACTTTCTTTTAAAGGACCAGATAGTAAATGTTTTAGGCTTGTGGGGTCTCCTGGTCTACTCAACTTTACTGTCGGGTAAAATCAGCCATAGACAATACATAATGGAATGTATGTGACTGTGTTCCAATAAAATTGTATTTACAAAAACATGAGAGGGCCAGCTTTGGTTTGTGAGCCATAGTTTGTGGAACCGTGGGTTAGATGATGAAAAAGACCATTGAATGGCTAACTGGTGTTTGCCTATCTTGTTATACTGACTTGTAACAAATGTGTTTAAAGATTCCAAATGAAATAGCCAAAAGAAGATACAAAGGGAAAGCTAGAATAAAGTAACTATTATGTAGCTAATAATCCCGTCACTTTTGTCACATGGTTGATCACAGTATGCACAGCCTTTCACTAATTTTTTCATCCTTCACATTTATATTCTGACTTCTAAATACTGAGTTTTTTGAGATGGAAGCAACAATTAATCCAGCCAACATATGCCATCCTGATAAATCCAAAGGGGTTTTGACAAACACATCATAAAAAGTAACTAATTTCATAAGAAATGTAGCAGTAATCCAAAAGGAATAGATTAGACTTCTGAAATATACATGTGACAGGGGTCTTGCCACTTAATTTGTGTGGAAATTGGTGTGGATTCTTGACAAATCTTTTACCCTCTATCCTTTATTATGCAGCTGTCCAATAAAAACACCTTTGATACTTTTCCAGAGTTTTGAAATCTACATGACAAATTTTAAACTTCTTTGAAAAGGATGTTCATTGCCTTTTTGGAGTAAGGCAGTATTTTCCACATCCAAGTTGCTGCCTGGCCAAATCCACAAACAGGGATGTTATTAAGGAAAGTCTTCATTGGACTGTAGGTGAGATGAGATGACCCAAATCGTCACGACTGTACAACCAATAGAAATTTACTCCAAAATTTCATTTACTCTTACAAATTGGGTGCCCAAATAATAAAAAGGGAGAATTAAAGAGACGCCTTTATGATGCTTGTGTTTTTTGGTAAACATACGCTGTTGAGTTATCTATTGAGCATGCCAGAGCCTAATGAGAAAATTTGTGACTGAAAATCGTGGAGACAGACTTAACCTTCTGTTTCCTCCTGGTAGAGGAGAGCAAACAGTTAAAAGGCTGAGGGTGAGTGGTAGAATGACAATAGCTTTGTTAACCTGACTCTGTAGATTAGAGGATCATTGCCCGAAATGCCAGCTTCTGGTTGGCTGTAAGAAAATGCCTTTTTCTCCTTTCACTCACCAGTTTCTCCCTCCATTTAAATGGTAATTACACATTTATAATGCAGTGCAAGTATGTCCAGTTTTACTCAGAATCCTCTGGGAGCTCTAGAAACTAGTGCTTTCATAATGAGGGATACTCTTTTAGAGTTATTTCTTTGCTTGGGAAGATCTTGGTTCTATTAATTTTTTTCTACTTTCACTTGTCCTATTTTTTGTTTGTTTCCCTCAAAACCAATAGGATTTTTCCAATCAAATAGTGAGCCCTGGCAAAATTGAATAATGATATTCAAGTCATGTAACTTTAAATAATATCTTTATTTTAAGTATCTTTTAATTACCTTGGTAGTTGCTGCATATTAATTTGGTATTATTGTTTTCCCAAAAATAAATCAAACTAATTTCCAGTAAAATCACCCCCCCCATTTTTCCCTTTTCAAAATTATATTCTTATATTTTTAAAAAATCTAATGGTTAGGGACTTCCCTGGTGGCACAGTGGTTAAGAATCCACCTGCCAATGCAGGGGACACGGGTTTGAGCCCTGGTCCAGGAAGACCCCACATGCTGTGGAGCAACTAAACCCGTCCCCCACAACTACTGAGCCTGCGCTCTAGGGCCTGCAAGCCACAACTACTGAGCCTGCGTGCCACAACTACTGAAGCCTGTGCGCCTAGAGCCCCTGCCCCGCAGCAAGAGAAACCACCGCAATGAGAAGCCCGCACACCACAACAAAGAGTAGCCCCTGCTCGCCGCAACTAGAGAAAGCCCGCACACAGCAATGAAGACCCAACGCAGCCAAAAATAAAATATAAATTTTAAAAAATCTATGGTTAACTCTGATCCTGCATCTCTCCTTTTCCCCTCTTCTCTCTGTGCTTGGTATTTAGTTCAAGATTCATTTTGGTATTTAAATCAGTGCCTACTTGTTTCATTAGGTTTAATATTTTATCTTGACCTTCCAAATAACTTGAATGCAATAGAAATACCAGGCAAAACCTAATGATCTGGTGAAATTAATAATGACAAGTACTAAATATGAAACTCTCAACATAGTCCTGACCTAATACTTATTTAAGCAATCATTTTATATCAATAACTTTTATCTTTCTGATATCAAGATTATTTTTATGTAAACCTCCATCAAATTCTTTGGGGAACAAGCATTTTTTACCAAGTTATTTATAATAGGTAGGATTAATAGTTATACAAAGATAAACATTGATAAAATATAATGCAGGAATAACTTTTTTTTATAAGTGTACATAGTGATGGTTTCTGTGAAAATGGTGTCTAAATGAAATAGAACCATATAAATGAGACCCTGTGAGTAATTCTTAAAAATTAGTGAAGGAAATAACATTTTTCTCAGGGGACTCCTCCTAAAATGTGACAAGTGCTTTTTGGGAGATGGGGGAGTTCTGTGGTCAGGTTTATAAGATGAATCTGGAATTTACTCACTGTAAGATCTCAGGTAAATTGCTTAATATCTCTGAGCCTTGATTTCCTCATGCATATAGGAATAATAATAACCACTTTGCAAGGAAGTTGAGGAAAAATGTAGGAAAAGCTCTTGGAATATAATATACAGTCAATATGTGGTAGCTCCTGGGCAAGGGATGGAGCCAGGCAAGATACTACAATGAAGTAGGAGTCTAGTCCCTGAACCAGCAAGATCCTAGGTTCTAATCTCTGCCTACCACGTTTGAACTGTTTAATGCTGAGCAAATTATTTATATACTAAGCCGCCCCATATGAAAGGGAAATAACAATACTATAAAAGTTGTGTGAGAAGTGATTTTTTATAGTGCTTGGCATATAGTAGGTACTCAATAAATGGTTCTCTTATTGCCTGTTATGTCACTGTAGGTCTGTAGGCACTATGGGAACATATAGAGGAATCTTACAGTTTACCTTTAGGCACTTAAAATCTTTCAAGGAAGAGAAGGCCTTGAGATAAGTATATTTAGGTAGTACAAAATATAGTATAGTAAGTTCCACAGCAGGGGTCCATAGGTGCCTCAGTGTTGAGTTAAAGTCTATATAACTCATATTCATAGGGGTCAAGTAAGACTTCATGGAAGCAATCATGTTGGCTCAGCTGAATTTGAAGATTGGTCAGAATTATCAACAGACTAAAGCTGTTAGGGGAGGGAGTTTGGGAGAGAGGAAACAAGGAGCAATGAAAGTCATGAAGGTGAAAAAACGTGGTTATACATGAGTAAAGTAGTAAATAAATTCTACTATTTCTTTAAAGTATAAGGAACAGGGAAGGTGCAGGATTAATGGCTGATACTTACTGGGCACTCATGTGCCTGGCACTGTTCTAAGGGCTTTAATTCATTGAATCCTCACAACAGTCCTATGAGAAAAGTCTTAGTACTCCATAGATAAGGGAATAGAGCCCTTATAGTGTCTATATGTGAAATAGAAGATGACGTCCTTTCTTCTGAGCCTGTAGCAGCCCTGGGCTGAGACACAGGTTGGTGAGTGGTGCATGGGCTACACTTCTACCCCCGCTCACCCCTCACCCTCAGCCAGATGCTTCACTCAGGACCCCTCAGCCTACACTAGTGCGTGCAGCAGTCCTGCTTAGTGTCTTAAAGCTGGGCAATCTGGGTCCAGGGTCTGAGCTTTTAATCATGATGCTATGTGATGAGAAAGGTACCTGGTCCTTATTTGTGGGTAATCTTGAAATCCCCACTTAGGAATCTGAGCTTTGTTTTAAAAGTAAAAGGAGACATTGACTTTATTTTGAAGAAATGTAGAGGCACTTTTTAGCAAAGGTGAGGAATAACAATCATTTATTTGTAAGGAAATATATCTCAATGGTATTATTGGGGTGGGGACAGGGAAATGGGATGGGTGGATGATTTAGAGAGGGGAGATTCAGGCAGGAAGACAAGTTAGGAGAGTGCCAGTCATTCAAGTGGGCACAGGTGAAAGCCCAAATGCGAATGGTGGCATGAAATTGGGAGGAGACTTGAATGACATTTTAGATTAGAATTCACAGACCCTCTTGATCATTTAGAAGTAGAGTGTCAAAAGGAGGAGCTGAAGGAGATTTCAAGGCTTCCAACTTGGGTACTTGGAAGACAATGATGCTGTTCAGATAAAGAAGGAAAACAGGAGGAGGGGCAAGGACATTTTGGTGAGAAAGATAAAGTTTTCATGTTGAATTTGTGGTAATGACAAGACATGCATGTAGAAACTCCAACCAAGAGTTAGGACTGTGGGTGTGGAGCTGGGGAAATTTGAGCTGAAGAGCTAAATGAAGAGAGTCTACATGAAGCCATGGGTGTGGGTGAGAGCAATTGTGGAGTATGTCAAGAGAACAGAAGGACAAGAAAGGATCCTTCAGGATAGCCTTAATCTAGAGTGTGGAAAGAAGTTATGGTGTCACCCAAGAAGATGGAGCAGCGACCCAGAGTAATCAAGTCAGAATAGAGCAGAGCTAAGATATAGGACAAGGGTGGCCAGGAACACCAAATGTGTGGCACAGGCAAAGTTGCTCATACACATAATCTATTTTGTAAACTGCAACAATGCCTTTAAACAGGATGTTTCAGGATACTAAGGAGCACTTTGGTGATTAGGTACTATGGGAGCTGAAAATAGATTGTAGCTTTCTACAGTGCATTTTCTATCCTATGAGAAGGGTCGTGTGCAATAAATGATTTATCTTACAGGACAGAGGTTGCCTGGAGCATAATGTAGAGAAGAAATCTGAGTAATGCCCAGGCTCAGTGGGAAAGAACATTAGAATCTATTAGCAATATTGACCCTCTGTGGTGGGAGTGGGGGATACTGTGTCACAGTTGGTCTTTTCTGGATTAGATGCTTCCTAAGATATTGTTAAAGCTCTAAGTTTCTGTGATCATCAGAGCCTAGTTTATCATACACATCAACCTTTTTAAAAAAGACAGATGACTCCTCATGATTTTGTAGCACAATTTTCCAAAGAGCCTTGCAAAATGAGACTGAATGTCAGGTACTCTAGAGTGAATGAATGAAGAAAAATTATGTGCATTCAATAGGGTAAATAAGGGAGAGTCACCACACACCTTCAACTCAGCTGGTTCCTAATGAAAGGGTTAGGTGTGTGAGTGTGTGTGTGTGTGTGTGTGTGTGTGTGTGTGTTCCATGCTGAGTGTCTTACCTGGGGCTACCCTTGGGGAGGGGCCACACTGGATAAAGAGACCACACCCCCTGCCAAAGCAGAAAATCAGCCAGAACCAGGGCTAAAGTGAGGGTGAGGTGTGTGTGTGTGTGTGTGTGTGTGTGTGTGTGTGTGTGTGTGTGTATGTGTGTATTCAGTTGTTTGGGACTTCAGATAAATGTTCTAATGGGAGTATGGTGGTAATATGTGAAGGAATTGAAAGTAATTGCTTTTTACAGAAAGAGGGAAAAAGTTATTTAAATTTCTCCAGTCAAGAACATTGATTATAGAAAGCCACAGGTGGGGAACATAAAAAGCCAATGCTGAGCTGGATTATTCACTGTGGAGAATTCATAGTAACCACATTAATAAAGTTTTAGGTGAGACTCTTCACTGTTGTATGTAAATAACTATTGCAGAGAAGCTTTTATTTTATAAGTATTCATTATCATAGAAATTTACTGTTCTTAGTCTTGAAAAAGTTGTCCATAAACACTTTTGGAAAATGCCATTGTAATTTAAATACCTATTGGAATTAACTTAAAAAACAATTTTGCTTTGCAGAATCCTAGAGCTGTAGCCCTATGTATTTCTTCTAACATAGCTACTGTATTATATGAATTAACACAAATCATTTCATCTCTGTGTCAGAATATAACTCCTTGAGGGCAAGGGCAGTAACTCATCACTATACCATTGACATCGCTATGTGTAGTGCCTCTCCCTAGTCTCCTCTGACTTTTCTTCCTGTCCACTGACATTTTCAAGAGTCAGCTTTCATAACGCCTCTGATGAAGGTGTGGGACATGGTATCTGCCATCAAAAAACTTAAAATCCGGTTGCTGAGAGAATAGTCACCAGAAATAGATAATGAACAAGGGAGGTAATTAATAACTTAGAGAATAGGTCCACAGTAATTGCTATTTCAAAACCTTGATTTCATTTTCATTCCTTCTTCAGCCACAGATAAATTCTCAATGATGTAGGCAAGGACTCTCAAGAGATATGACAACATATAGTAACTCTACTATTACTATTTCCTTTGCACACTTACTGTCTCTTTCCCTGTATTTTTGTTCTCACTGTTATTTATTTATTTATTTTTCTGATGAGGGGCTCTTGTACCAATTCCTGATATTCATTTGTCAAAATGCTAACTTTTTTTTTTTTTGAATCTCATCTTCAATGCCACCTTCAAACACATTTTCCTGGTCTCCCTTAAGCAACTGTTACGTCTTCCTTTTTTCAGATCACTTTCCTTTCCGCTGTCTCTTGGTACTTATCTTAAGGTGGAAATTGTGTTTTATTGGATAGAGTACAGAATCTCAGCTCTGTCATCATTTGTGATATCTGGAGCAGATATTAAACTCTCTCTGTCCAGCTTCCTCATCTTTAAAATAGGGATAAAAATAATTGCTTGTTTACATAGCTGTGGTGATACAATGAGATAACATATGTAAAGTACTTATAACAGTGCCTAACACATAATGAATACTCAGTAAATAATGACTGTTATGGCAACAGCTTACAGTTCCTGGCATATAGTAGGGTGTATGTTTTGATTTGAATAATAATGATAAAATTGAGTAAATGATGAGTTCATTTTGCTCTGATTCCAATAAGAGCAAAGGGAGTTAGAAAAAGATCAGGGTAGGGTGGATTTGATTGAATAAGCATTTATTGCGTTTTGCTTTGTGCCAGGTACTGGGGATACAATGTGAACAAGACAGACAACATCAGGGAAAACGGGGGATGTTGGTCAAAGGGTACAAACTTCCAGTTAAAAGAGAATAAGTTCGGAGGATCTCATGTACAGCATGGTGATTATAGCTAGTAAGACCATATCATATACTGGAAAGTTACTAAGAGAGTAGATCTGCAATGTTCTTACCCCCCCGCCAAAAAAAAAGAGAAATGGTAATTATGTGAGGTGATGGACGTATTAGCTAATGCTATGGTAATCATCATTTTGCAATATATAAGTGTATCAAATCAACACATTGTATACCTTAAACTTACACTACGTTATATGTCGATTATATCTCAATAATGGAAGAAAAAGACAATGATCCCAGTATAAATACAAAAGAAGTGAGGAGCAAAGGAAAATAATTTTAAAATTGTGACACTGCTGGAAAGAAACAAAAGGACTGAAACTGGGGGAAAGGAAGGTGGGGAACGTACTTGAGATAAATAACAAAGGCATCGAGGGAGTGGAGCTTAAGCAAAGGCCCAAATATGATGAGGAGTCAGCCAGGAGCAGAGTGAGGCGAAGGAAATACCAGGTGGAGGCTCCAAGGCAAGCCAGAGCTTGGGGTGTTGGAGAAACTGAAGTTCAGTGTGGCTGGAGTGAGCAAGGGTTGAGCTGGATACGTAGGCAGGGGTCAGACTATGGAGGGATTTATAGGTCACTAAAAGCAGTGTGGGTTGCATTAGACTTGACTGAGAGGGTTGGATTTTCAGCTGGGTTTAAGACTGTAAAATGTAGAGAAATATTTGGGAGTAGGCATCTGAGGTGGAAGAACAAAGCCATGGGGTTGTGAGGAAGAATGGTGTCGGAGGAGAAGAGAAGTAGTCTGTGAAGTGGAGGAGTTGCACGGGGGCATATGAGAAACTATTCTCTTTTGGAGGCTATCATTCTACAGAACAGCTGCTGCCTTACAGTAATGGACTTTGACGGATTTTTCTCACAGCAGACGAAAAGTTAAGCTGATGTGGTGACCTTTTGGAATAGATGGTTTCTTTTCTGCCAGGTTGAACCTTTTCTGGGAATATTTGTGCTGAGTGAGCTCTTTGACCTTAGTGCAGGGTAGGTAAATGCTATCCTTCACGAGCATTCAACTCTTTTCCTTTCATGTCAGCAGAAGGAAATAAATCATTTATGTTGGCTCGAGTAATTGTAGCAGCTTTTCATTTCCAATTTACTCCAGTGTGTGTGACTAATTTGAGTTG
This sequence comes from Physeter macrocephalus, assembly GCF_002837175.3. Classification (NCBI taxonomy): domain Eukaryota; kingdom Metazoa; phylum Chordata; class Mammalia; order Artiodactyla; family Physeteridae; genus Physeter; species Physeter macrocephalus. The sequence goes on from NC_041218.1 coordinate 55,851,309, forward strand.
ATAATCACTGTTACCCACGCACAGCTTTTCAAGGGAAGGACCATGAGTCGGAGAACATTACGTTTCCATAAAGATTGGTGTAATGGCCTTGAACTTAAGCTTTCTAGTCTAAACGTGAAACCTGAGAGTTAAAGCTGTATTACATTTCCAGTAATGACTGTGTCCTTTTTCTTTCAGATTTCCTTCAGGATTTTAATCATCCTTACAGTCTCTTTGAGAATGACTGAACTTCCAAATTCCCTTAAATTAAAATTTTAATTTCTATTGAACATTTTTGTAGAGTATTTCATTACTTTTACATTGTGACTTGTGCAGTAATTTGTGATTATAAGGGTTAAAAAGCTCTTGAAACAAGATCTTATGGTTAGTTTAAAAGATTTTTTTAAAACTTTTGAATAATCTCCTTTCTAGCTAGCTTTACAATCTTAATATTCTTCCCTTTGAACATAAAGCGGTATAAAAATAGAACGTGCAAGCACCTGACATATAAATTTATATATGGCAGAAGGATTAGAGGCTCCACCCCATGATTATGTCTGACGTTGCTGTTTTCTCATCAGTATGACCAGACGATAAATAAATACTCTAATCTTGTTTACATTTATTATTACAAAAATGCTCCACTATTCAGAATCTTCCGTACCATAGTAAATTTTAGGTAATGATCGATATTATTAGAATCTGTGTTGATGAATATATATCAATGATAATATATTTTTAATGCTATAGATAGTTTCAAATAAAAGAGGTAATGACTCTTAACAATGTAAGAAAAATACTAGAGGGTTTTTTAATACAGCAAAATTATGCCAGGCTTGTTTCAATACCAAATAATTTCTTCATTAAAATTCAGTAATGTTCTGATATATTCATTAATAAGTATGTTTCACCAGTTTTTTTTTAACCTCTCCCAGTTGGGAAAAATTCCAGAAAAGAAGGCATAAACTTATATTTGATATTTTTGTTACTTTTACTACTTTGATATAAAACTAATATGGCTTCAGTTAAACTGGGGGTGGGAGATGTGATACCAAAAATTGTGAAGAAAATAATCGATTATCACTATGGGGGGAATAAAACTTGATTCTATATATAGTTAGAAGTGTTCTCCCATGCTTGACCTAGAGGGGTGGGATAAGGAGGGTGGGAGGGAGACGTAAGAGGTAGGGGATATGGGGATATACATGTACATATAGCTGATTCACTTTGTTGTACAGTAGAAACTAACACAACATTGGAAAGCGATTATACTCCAATAAAGATGTAAAAAGAAAAAAATTGCCAAGAAAGACACATGAAAAAAAAGCAAAAGTGAAGTGTTCTCCCATGCTATCAAGGCTGGAATAACTTGAGCTAGGAAAAACCAAATTTGTTTAAGTTGAGGTGGCTGTAACTCCAGCAAGACAGACCTTACACTTGATCAAAGATTGATTTCTATGCTAGGCAGAAAATTTGACTTTGATTAGAGAACTGAAACAGCAATGCAGAAATAAGTAATCTCTTTTGTTCCACCAAAATCTGAGAACTTCCTTTCTTTTTTCCTATGAAGTAATAAGCCTAAGCTTGCTCCTGTCTGTCTCCTTCTTTGCACTTCAGCTTGTTTCCTGGTGTTTGTCCTCACTTTATTCCCTTCAACCCAGCTTTACTGAGGTATAGTTGACAAATAAAATTACATATATAGGGAATTCCCTTGCGGTCCAGTGGTTAGGACTCTGCGCTTTCACTGCCAGGGGCCCAGGTTCAATCCCTTTTTGGGGAACTAAGATCCCACAGCTGGGTGGGGTGGCCAAAAAAAAAAGCACTATATAAAAGAGTACAGCATGATGATTGATATGCATATATATTGTGAAATGATTACCATAATCAAGTTAATTAATACATCCATCACCTCACATAGTGATGTGTGTATGTGCGTGTGTGTGTGTGATGGGAATGCTTAAGACTACTCTTATAGCAAATTTCAAGTTAAAATACATTATTATTAAATAGTCACCATACTGTATATTATATCCACAGAATTTATTCATCTTATGACTGAAGGGTTGTATCCTTTGATGAGGATCTCCCCCCACCCATAGCCTCTGGTAACCACCATTCTACTCTGTTTCTATGAATTTGACTTTTTTTTTTTTTTAAGATTCCACATATAAGTGAGATAATACAAGACAGTATTTGTCTTTGTCTGGCTTATTTTATGTAGCATAATATCTTCCAGGTTTATCCATGTTATCACAAATGGTAGGATTTCCTTCTTTCTCATGACTGAATAATATTCCATTGTTATATGTACATATGTAATATATACATATAACATATACACATATAACATATTGAGTACTTATAAAATTACACTTGCCAGATTTAAATATATCTTTTTCATTAGAGGGATTCATATCTCAATAGCATGCTAAGTTTCAGAATGTTAAAAATATATTCATTTTTTGTTAATACATATGGGCATTTTCACAAATCTTTCAAAATATCATTAATTCATATTTTGGGGAGAGTTTCTTTTTTTTCTCCTTTCACAAAGATAAATTCCAATTTGCTTCTTTGTTCAAAACAATTCAGTGTAGACTGTGTTATCTTCTATATGTCATGTCACCGCTACTAAATTGTGAAATACAAATCATGTTTTAATTACGTAACCTGAGTATGGCTTTTGATTTTCAGTCATCCAAAAGAGGGCTTCTATAAATAAATACCAAAGGAAATAATAAAATATTAAGCCATATTTAATTTATTTTATTTTAATTTTAATAGAATGTTTCAATTAATTTCTTCATTACTGGTCCTAATTAATTCATTTTAGAATTTGCCATAATTCTCTATTTACAAAAATTATTTACTGACTATTTTTTAAAACTTTTTTCTCAATCACTTATTTTATATAGTCAGATTGAATAATTATCAATGTATCATAATTCCAAAATGAACAATACTATATTTATAGGATTAATGATTTTGGAGTTGTTTGGTGTTAAGTGAAATTATGAATAACCTTGTTCTCTGTGCTCTGTTTGACATTTTCCTTTCATCACCTATCAGGGAATCTAAAAAAGTAAAGTGCAACTCAGCTGGCTGTCTTTGAAGAATAATAATTTGAAATGAGAGTAAGTTGATAGTGTAGTAATGGTCTGGTGATAGCTTTCCCAGGAGACATCTTATGCAAAAATGATGGAGGTCTGCCCATCACTGCACACAGAATGCTGACATTCTTGACTTTAATAGGAAAGCATTTATCTTTTGCACCTGCTCCAGTATATGAATAGCTGTCATGTACTCCAACAAAAAGAGGAGAACTGTCACTGTGATTTAAGAAATATACATTGGTGTAAGAAAAAGCAAAATGTTTTGAGCACTTAGAATTTATTTTTCTTACTCTATTATGCCTGGTTTCTACAGTGAATTATTTAAGTTATACTTAATAGTATTAGAATTTTCCTACTGAGTCCATCAGTATGACTTCATCATTATAGAAAGCACTTTGAATTATTAAAGAGACCCTGCGTGTGTGCTTCAGGAATAAAAGGTTGTGCATTTATGATTACTGGATTTTCAGTAGTGTGTAACAAAATGAAACACCTAGATAAAATGTAAATGCAGTTTTTACAAGCATATCAGTAAGACAAAATTTGAGGTTTATAAAGTTAAAACTTATTCTTAAAAATTCACTGATTCAAATAAAACAAGTAAAATAATGGAGTAAAATGCATATTGAAATTGATTATTGGAAAAACAGAAGGTTTTCTTAAAGGTTTTTAGATTCCTGACAAGTTGACAATGGAACCAGAGCCTTTAAATGTGTTAAAATATTGAAATGCTACTGCTTTTCCGCACATTTTTATTTCTAAATATTACTGCTCTACTGGATGAAATTATGAAAGAAGCCTGTCAGATCATTTTTACATTTATGTTTTCCCAGCAGGTGTTTCCTCCCATGGCATTTTACATGCTGATTTTTCTTCTCTTGCTGTCTTTCAATTTTAACTTTCCTTCTAAAAATACACAAGAGATTTCAAGATTATGTACACACACACACGTAGTTTGTGTGTATACATATATAAAGTATTGCTATAATTTAATCTGACTCATCTTTTAACAAACACTAAACCAAAATTAATTTTCTCCCTTGAGAATATTCACCATTTGAAGTTATTCACTTATTTCACTCCTGCTGATATTACTTAAAATGTCTTTGGACCTATTCCTTTGAAATGTCTTTAAAAACCTGCAGAACATGTAAAGTACATCTTCATTTTTTATGGATGGTTGAGAGATGGCAGACAGGCATTCAGAGCCATATGTGATGAGAACAGGAAACTGATTGTTTCAGATAATCCATTTTTGGTCCAAGTCAGGGATATGCTATAAAGAACTTGTTGTGTGTTTGGGAGAGAGAAAATGAAAAGGCAGAGAGGAAAAGAAGGGGCCCAAATTGATGATGATAGGATAGCAATTTGAAAAGAAAAATTCAAAAAGATTTTAGCAGTTGTTGAAAAAAGCTTTGAATTTTCCATGGTGACTGTTTTGAAAGAATGCAAACATTTAGAAGTACTGGCAGCCCCTGAAGCACTGAGGTTTTATATGATTTTCATTTGTACTTCTGAGCTTATATCCATATTGGGATTTAAAGTAAACAGCATATAAATCAAAACTGAATCTGATTAATTCTTCCTAAGGCTCTTTCACTCATCTGCCATCAGTCTGGACAAAAGCCTTATTCTCCACCTTGTACCATCCTGTTTGGCTCTTACTGGGAAGGCAGTTTTGTGGTTTTTAAAAAAAGTTATTTATTTATTTTTTTAGGCCACGCTGCTCGGCTTACAGGATCTTAGTTCGCCGACCAGGGATCAAACCCCGGGCCCATGGCAGTGAAAGCCCGAGTCCTAACCACTGGACCACTAGGGAATTCCCACATTTTAGCTTTGTTGAGTTTCTGAAAACTCTTGAGTTGTATAGATAATGCTGAATCAAGATGGCTCTAGGAAATGTCAGCTTTGAACAGAGGAAGCAAAGTAAATTTAGAAAAGAGGAAAGGAGCCTAGATTCAGAGAGAGTCTCCATTCTAACCAGAACTTTGGGTGGTTTTCACCTTAGGAAGATACGATCTGGAGAGGCATCAGAAATGAGCAATTTAATACAAGCTGCTAACTGAAATTTCATACTAATTATCGAAGTTTCTCTATGTCTTACCTCATGAGATTGAGTGGTATGCTTGGAAGAGGAGATCAAGTTTTAGATTTAGGAAACCTAGTCCTAATTTCAGTTCTGACCCTAAAGTATTTGTGATCGTGACAAATTAAAGAAAATGGTGTTTTTCTCATTTTCTAAATTGATATTTTGAGTTAGATAAGGAATTTAAACAAGCCAGCCACAGCAAAATGAATTGTCCAAGATCATAATGGGTTTAAGACTTGGAAGGATACAGCTTGTGTCTCATAAAAAAGCTGCTTCTCTGTGAGATAATAGCTCAGAAATTTTCTTTCAATTTGTCTAAAATCATGCAAGAAAGAGGTTACTGTGCTAGAAAAGACATCCTTGTCAGTGAAACTGAACAATTCTGGAGGAAAATGCTTTTTCAACTGTACCACAGTAAACCAGAAAAACTCATGCTTGGTTTTAAAGTTAAGGATAAGTATGCTTTTTATTATCCTTTTAGTTGGTTCAAACACTTCCACTGATTTCCAGCTCAAATGTTTACTTTGTTCATCACGGTGAAAATCCCAAATCACATAAGATTATACTAAAGGCAGTCTTCTAGTCATCTGGAAATCAAATACTAAAACCTTAGGGAAACAGGTTCCATTTTTTTTTTTTTTTTTTTTTTGCGTTACGCGGGCCTCTCACTGTTGTGGCCTCTCGCGTTGCCGAGCACAGGCTCCAGACGCGCAGGCTCCACGGCATGTGGGATCTTCCCGGACCGGGGCACGAACCCGTGTCCCCTGCATCGGCAGGCGGGCCCTCAACCACTGCGCCACCAGGGAAGCCCCCACTTTTAAGAATAGTTTTGTGTCCAGTGTTTAATCCTAACAACATTTGAGACCCTACTCTGTACAGAGCATTATAGGTTATTCAGAATAATTGCAATAACAACACTTCATATAAAAATATAACACAATACCCCTGGACATCATTTACTGTAGATACAGATTCTAGCTAATAGGATGTTTTCATGTTCTCTTGGATAAACTTCATGCTCTATCCCGCAGACAGAGGTTGTTTCATTTGAAAAGATAATTACAATAGAAAAAAATCAGTGGAGTATATATAAACATTAGCAATTGCCAATATTTTTTCTAATTTTATGTATTTTTAGCCAATAAAAAAGATATTTTGTTGCATATAACTCCCTTTTTTAAATTCTGAAATCTTATTGACTTGATTTTTCTTACTTGAAAATTCTTCCAAGATTTTCATAAAAAAACAAACATAACAAATAAGGACTGTGGCTAGTCTCACTCTTTTCACAACTGGAATGTTTTTTTTTTTTCCTAATCTTGCATCAACTTTTATGTTGAGAAATAAGAGTTAAATCAAATTTTTTAAAACAGATACACACTACTATATATTATAAACTTGATAAAACAGCAAGGATATACTGTATAGCACTGGAAACTATATTCAGGATCTTACGATAACCTATAATGGAAAAGAATCTGAAAAAGAATAGATATGTATAAGTATGTATAACTGAATCACTTTGCTGTACACCTGAAACTAACACAACATTGTAAAACCTCAATTAAAAAAAAAATAGAAGGGGAAAAATGATTTTTTAAAAAGCCAATATTTGTTTTGTTTTTTACAAGAAGAGGGCAGAAAAACAAAGCATCCATAATTCAAAATGCATAATCAAGTGTCTTTCATTCTCTCCCAATTGTCTCAAAGATGACTGGCAAACTTTCTCCAAAAGAGCCCTCAGCCTTCTATAATATTACACTTTCTGATTTGTTGCACTAACGGAAAAAGAAAGGCTAGAATTGTTTTAGGAGGAGGAACCATTTACAATGTTCTATGAAAGTGAGCCATTTTAAGTACAGTGTATGAGATAGTGTATTGTACTATTTCATATATACTATGTATACTACTTGATACATACTGTATGTGTGTGTATGTGTAAACTTTAAACATAGCATTTTGCTAACTTTTATAAAAAATTTGAACCTCAGATCCCTTAATCAAGAATGTAACTTTTACCATATTTTTTTCTTTGGGAAAAATATCAACTTGAATTATTATTATTAGTTTACATAGTAACAAGAATAAAATTTTATGTAACTTTATGTTAACAAAGCATCATCATGACCTATAACCCAATGAAGGGCTATTTTTCTTCTTTCCCCATATCACTCCCCCCTTATCTCCTTCATTCTTCTCCCCCACCAGTTTTATTGCAATTTAATTGACATATAACATTGTTTTACATATACAACATAATTATTTGCTATATATATATAGCAAAATGATGACCACATAGCATTAGCTAACACCTCCATCACTTCACATGGCTACAATTTTTGTTTGTTTGTTTGCTATTGAGTTGTATGAGTTCTTTATATTTTTTGAGTACTAACCCCTTATCAGATGTATGATTTGCAAATATTTTCTCCCATCCCATAGGTTACCTTTTCATTCTGTTGATGGTTTCTTTTCCTGTGCAGAAGCCTTTAATTCTGATGTAGTCTCACTTGTTTATTTTTGCTTTTTTTGTCTTCGTTTTGGTGTCAAATCGAAAAAGTCATTGCCAAGACTGATGTCAAAGAGCTTCCTGCCTATATTTTCTTCTAGAAGTTTATGGTTCAAGTCTTTAATCCATTTTGAGTTGATTTTTGCATATGGTATAAGATAGTGGTCCAGTTTCATTCTTTTGCCTGCAGCTGTCCAGTTTTCCCAATACCACTTATTAAAGGGACTGTCCTTTCTCCATTGTATATTCTGGCTTCTTTGTCATAAATTAATTCACCTTATGTGCATGGGTTAATTTCTGGGCTCTGTATTCTGTTTCATTGGTTTGTGTCTGTTTTTTATGCCAATACCATATGGTTTTGATCACTATAGCTTTGTAATATAATTTGAAATCAGGGTGCATGGTGCGTCCAGCTTTGTTTTCTTTCTCAAGATTGCTTTGACTATTCAGGGTCTTTTGTGGTTCCGTACAAATTTTAGGATCGTTTGTTCTACTTCTGTGAAAAATGTCATTGGAATTTTGACGGGGGTTGCACTGAATCTGTAGATTGTGTGAGTAGTATGGACATTTTAATAATATTAATTCTTCCAGTCAATGAGCACAGAATATCTTTCCACCTATTTGTGTCTTAAGTTTCTTTCATCTATGTCTTATAGTTTTCAGTGTATAGGTCTCTCACCTCCATTGTTAAATTTATTACTAGGTGTTTTATTCTTTTTGATGAAATTACAAATGGAATTATTTTCTTAATTTCGCTTTCTGATAGTCTATTATTATTGCGTAAAGATGTAACTGATTTTTAAATATTGATTTTGTATCCTGCAACTTTACTGAATGCATTTATTAGTTCTAACAGTTTTTGGTAGAGTCTTTAGGGTTTTCTTTATATAACATCATGTCATCTGCAAATAGAGACAGTTTGTTTTATTTGGATGTCTTTTATTTCTTTTTCTTGACTAATTGCTGTGGCTAGGACTTCTAATACTATGTTGAATAAAAGTGGCAAGAGTGGACATCCTTTTCTTGTTTCTGATCTTAGTAGAAAAGCTTTCAGTTTTTCAACATTGAGCATTTTAGCTATGGGCTTGTCATATATGGCCTTCATTATGTTTAGGTACGTTTCCTCTATACACAGTTTGTTGAGAGTTTTTATCATGAATGGATGTTGAATTTTGTCAAATACTTTTTCTGCATCTATTGAGATGATCATATGATTTTTAAATTCATTTTGTTAATGTGGTGTATCACATACGCCATGTTCAAGTGGGATTTATTCCAGGGATGCATGGATGTTTCAACATCCACAACTCAAACCTTCATTTGCCTTTGTTTAGGCTACCATATGTCTCAGTTTGCCCAGGACAGTCCTACTTTATGCTGGTTGTCTTAGTGTAATTAAAAATAGAGCCCCCTCAGATAAGCACATGAAAACATGTTTGCCATCATTAGTTATTAGGAAAATGTAAATTAAAACCAAAATGAGATACCACTACACACTCACTAGAATGGCTAAAATTATAAACAAGCATTGACCATACCAAATGTTGGTGCGCATGTGGACCAACTATAATTTCAAAACACTGCTATAAAGAATGTTAAATAGTCCAATCACTCTGGAAAATATTTAACAGTTTCTTAAATCTTAAAGGCACCTACCATACCACCCAGCCATTGCACATCTAGATGTTTACATAAGAAAAGTGAATGCATATGTCCATACCAAGACTTTTACATGAATGTTCATAGCAGCCTTATTTGGAATAACTCCAAAATGGAAACCCAAATGTCCAATAACAGGAGAATGGATAAACAATTACAGTATAGCTATACAATGGAATATTACTCAGAAATCCATAGGAAGAAATTTTTGATACATACAATCTGTAAGAATCTCTATGTGAAAGAAGTCAAACAAAAAAAGACAAAGTGGGGCTTCCCTGGTGGCGCAGTGGTTGAGAGTCCGCCTGCCAACGCAGGGGACACGGGTTCGTGCCCCAGTCCGGGAAGATACCACATGCCATGGAGTGGCTAGGCCTGTGAGCCATGGCCGCTGAGCCTGTGCGTCCGGAGCCTGTGCTCTGCAACGGGAGAGGCCACAACAGTGAGAGGCCCATGTACCAAAAAAAAAAAGACAAAGTGGATAATTCCATTTATATAAAATTCTATAAAATGCAAATGTGACAGCAACCAGATCTGTGGTTGCCTGAAGATAGGGAAGATGGGGGCGAAAGGAAAGATTACAAAGAGGAAACTTTGAGATGGTGACTATTTTTATTATCTTGACTGTGGCAATAGTTTCACAGGTGTATGCCAAAACTCATCAAACTGTAACTTTATTTTTTATCATCATTATTTTTTAAATATAGAACACTTCACGAATTTATGTGTCATCCTTGCACAGGGGCCATGCTAATCTCTGTATCATTCCAATTTGAGTTTATGCGCTGCTGAAGCGAGCACAAATGATAAATTTAAATATGCACAGTTTATCGTATATCAATATACCTCAATTGGCTGTTAAAAGAAATAATTCCACCTTTCACTCTCAAAAATATTTCAGTTTGAATGTTGATAATATTCTATTTCTTAGTCTGGATTTTATAGATTTTTTTTAAGATCTTAATTGGAGTATAATTGCCTTACAATGTTGTGTTAGTTTCTGCTATATAACAAAGTGAATCAACTATATGTATATATATATCTCCATATCCCCTCTCTCTTGCACCTCCCTCCCACTCTCCCTATCCCACCGCTCTAGGTGATCATAAAAAACTGAGCTAATCTTCCTATACGATGTAGCTGCTTCCCACTAGCTATCTATTTTACATTTGGTAGTGTATATATGTCAATGATACTCTCTCACTTCATCCCAGCTTACCCTTCCCCATCCCCATGTCCTCAAGTCCATTCTCTATGTCTGCGTCTTTATTCCTGTCCTGGCCCTAGGTTTGTCAGGACTTTTTTTTTTTTTTTTTTTTTTTTAGATTACATATATATGTGTTAACATATGGTATTTATTTTTCTCTTTCTGACTTACTTCACTCTGTATGACAGACTCTACGTCCATCCACCTCACTACAAATAGTTCAATTTCATTTCTTTTTATGGCTAAGTAACACTCTATTGTATATATGTGCCACATCTTTATCCATTCATCTGTCGATGGACACTTAGGTTGTTTCCATGTCCTGGCTATTGTAAATAGAGCTGCAATGAACATTGTGGTACATGACTTTTTTGAATTATGTTTTTCTCAGGGTATATGCCGAGTAGTGGGATGGCTGGGTCATATGGTAGCTCTATTTTTAGTTTTTTAAGGAACCTCCATTCTGTTCTCCATAGTGGCTGTATCAATTTACATTCCCACCAATGGTGCAAGAGGATTCCTTTTTCTCCACACCCTCTCCAAAATTTATTGTTTGTAGATTTTTTTGATGATGGCCATTCTGACCGGTGTGAGGTGATACCTGTTTGTAATTTTGATTTGTATTTCTCTAATGATTAGTGATGTTGAGCATCCTTTCATGTGTTTGTTGGCAATGTGTATATCTTCTTTGGAGAAATGTTTATTTAGGTCTTCTGCCCATTTTTGCATTGGGTTGTTTGTTTTTTTGATATTGAGCTCCATGAGCTCTTTGTATATTTTGGAGATTAATCCTTTGTCAGTTGCTTCATTTGCACACGTTTTCTTCCATTCTGAGGGTTGTTTTTTCATCTTGTTTATGGTTTCCTTTGCTGTGCAAAAGCTTTTAAGTTTCATTAGGTTCCATTTGTTTATTTATTTTTTTTATTTCCATTTCTCTAAGAGGTGGGTCAAAAACGATCTTGCTTGATTTATGTCATAGAGCGTTCTGCCTATGTTTTCCTCTAAGAGTTTTAGAGTGTCTGGCCTTACATTTAGGTCTTTAATCCATTTTGAGTTTATTTTTGTATACAGTGTTAGAGAGTGTTCTAATTTCATTCCTTTACATGTAGCTGTCCAGTTTTCCCAGCACCACTTATTGAAGAGGCTCTCTTTTCTCCATTGTATATTCTTGCTTCTTTTATCAAAGATAAGGTGACCATATGTGCATGGGTTTATCTCTGGGCTTTCTATCCTGTTCCATTGATCTATATTTTCTCTTTTTGTGGCAGTACCATGCTATCTTGATTACTGTAGCTTTGTAGTATAGTCTGAAGTCAGGGAGCCTGATTTCTCCAGATCTGTTTTTCTTTCTCAAGGTTGCTTTGGTTATTCGGGGTCTTTTGTGTTTCCATACAAATTGTGAAATTTTTTGTTCTAGTTCTGTGAAAAATGCCATTGCTAATTTGATAGGGATTGCATTGAATGTGTAGATTGCTTTGGGTAGTACAGTCATTTTCACAAT
>NC_041218.1:55863616-55864341 GCF_002837175.3 Physeter macrocephalus
AGAGTGGACATCCTTGTCTTTTTCCTGATCTTAGAGGAAATGGTTTCAGCTTTTCACCATTGAGAATAATATTGGCGTTGGGTTTGTCATATATGACCTTTATTATGTTGAGGTAGGTTCCCTCTATGCCTACTTCAGGAGAGTTTTTATCATAAATGGGTGTTGAATTTTGTTGAAAGCGTTTTCTGCATCTATTGAGATTATCATATGGTTTTTATCCTTCAGTTTGTAAATATGGTGTATCACATTGACTGATTTGTGTATATTGAAGAATCCTTGCATCCCTGGGATTAATCCCACTTGATCAGGGTGTATGATCCTTTTAATGTGTTGTTGGATTCTGTTTGCTAATATTTTGTTGAGGATTTTTGCATCTATGATCATCAGTGATATTGCCCTGTAGTTTTCTTTTTTAGTGACATCTTTGTCTGCTTTTGGTATCGAGGTGATGGTGGCCTCATAGAATGAGTTTGGGAGTGTTCCTCCCTCTGCTATATTTTGGAAGAGTTTGAGAAGGATAAGTGTTAGCTCTTCTCTAAATGTTTGATAAAATTTGCCTGTGAAGCCATCTGGTCCTGGACTTTTGTTTGTTGGAAGATTTTTAATCACGGTTTCAATTTCAGTGCTTGTGATTGGTCTGTTTATATTTTCTATTTTTTCCTGGTTCAGTCTTGGAAGATTGTGCTTTTCTAAGAATTTGTCCATTTCTTCCAGGTTGTCCATTT
>NC_041218.1:55864726-55866011 GCF_002837175.3 Physeter macrocephalus
AGTTGTTACTTCTCCTTTTTCATTTCTAATTCTGTTGATTTCAGTCTTCTCCCTTTTTTTCTTGATGAGTCTGGCTAATGGTTTATCAATTTTGTTTACCTTCTCAAAGAACCAGCTTTTGGTTTTATTGATCTTTGCTATTGTTTCCTTCATTTCTTTTTCATTGATTTCTTTTTTTAAAACATCCTTATTAGAGTATAATTTCTTCCTTATGTTGTGTTCGTTTCTGCTGTACAACAAAGTGAATCAGCTGTATGTATACATATATCCCCATATCCCCTCCCTCTTGCGTCTCCTTCCCACCCTCCCTATTCCACCCCTCTAGATTGTCACAAAGCACCGAGCTTATCTCCCTGTGCTATGCAGCTGCTTCCCACTAGCTATCTATTTTACACTGGTAGTGTATATATGTCAATGCTACTCTCTCACTTCGTCCCAGCTTACCCTCCCCCCTCCCCATGTCCTCAAATTTCATTTATTTCTGATCTGATCTTTATGATTTCTTTCCTTCTGCTAACTTTGGGGTTTTTTTGTTCTTCTTTCTCTTATTGCTTTAGGTGTAAGGTTAGGTTGTTTATTTGAGATTTTTCTTGTTTCTTGAGATAGGATTGTATTGCTATAAACTTCCCTCTTAGAACTTCTTTTGCTGCATCCCATAGGTTTTGTGTTTGTATTTCTTACAGTTTTTTTTCCCTGTAATTGATATCTAGTCTTATAGCATTGTGGTTGGAAAAGATACTTGATATGATTTCAGTTTTCTTAAATTTACCAACGCTTGATTTGTGAACCAAGATATGATTTATACTGGAGAATGTTTCATGAACACTTGAGAAGAAAGTGTATTCTGTTGTTTTTGGATGGGATGTCCTATAAATATCAATTAAGTCCATCTTGTTTAATGTGTCATTTAAAGCTTGTGTTTCCTTATTTATTTTCAGTTTGGATGATCTGTCCTTTGGTGAAAGTGGGGTGTTAAAGTCCCCTACTATTACTGTATTACTGTCGATTTCCCCTTTTATGGCTGTTAGCATTAGCCTCATGTATTGAGGTGCTCATATGTTGGGTGCATAAATATTTACAATTGTTATATCTTCTTGGATCGATCCCTTGATCATTATGTAGTGTCCTTCTTTGTCTCTTGGAATAGTCTTTATTTTAAGTCTATTTTGTCTGATATGAGAATTGCTACTCCAGCTCTCTTTTGATTTCCATTTGCATGGAATATCTTTTTCCATCCCCTCTCTTTCAGTCTGTATGTGTCCCTAGGTCTGAAGTAGGTCTCTTG